>NC_067401.1:477776448-477831448 GCF_016432865.1 Antechinus flavipes | reverse complement strand
CTTCCTCTTCCACCCATCCCTCTCCTCCTTGTTCTTCCCTCAAGTTCTCTCCTCCTCTCCTCTCCTCTCAGGCCCTCCCCTTGCTTTTTTTCCTCTTCCTTCCCCTCCCTTCTTCTCCTTTCCCCACCACACCATTCCTTTCCTTTTCCATTTCATAGTGAGAAGGGAATGGGGATGTCAGAACTAGAAGGAAAGGAGTGTTTGGATATCCATACAACACTCTTCTTTGCAAACATACCTGAGGTGTGTATATGTGTATGACACAGAGAGACAAAAGAAACACAGATACAGAAAAACAGGAGGAGAAAAATACCTCTGAATGAAGCTCCACCAGGATTCCAAGATTTCTATGATTTGTTTTCTAGGATTTCTAAGATTCTGAGGTCCCAGACCCCAGGTATCTGGCAACGAATATCTATGCTTTATATTGACTGAGCCCAAATTGACTTTCTGTAAAAATTATTCTTTTTTTTTTAAATGGATATGGGGTGATGGTAACTCTGGGGAGAGGAATCTGTTAGTAACAGGAATATTCTCAACCTATGCCTCTCAAGTGATCAATCAACACTCATGAATTAAGCACTGAGGAACACCCATATTTGAGGGATGGGAGATGGATGATGAACCACTAGGTGATACTGATGAAAAAGAAGAGCCATGTCACTGACGATAAGGGAGAAGAGAGCATCCAGGAGGAGGGATGTTGTCACCAGCTCTGGAGAGGAATAGATTCAGAGGCTGAATACAGACAAGCAGATTTAGCAGTTAAGGGAGGGTAGTTCCAGGTGAGTGATGGGATTGGGCAGGAGGGAATAAACATTTATTAAGGGCCTTTTATGTACTTGACACTTTACAAATATTATCTGATTTAGTACTAGCTCATATGATCCCCATAACATCCTTGGGAAACAGGTGCCATTATTATTATTTCCATTTTACAATAGAAGAAACTGAGTCAGAAAGAGATTTAAAAAACAACTACGGGCCACACAGCTAGTAGATGCCTGAGGCTAGATCTGAATTCATATCTTCCCAATTCCAGGCCCAGTCCTCTGCCCATAGGACTAGTTGCCTCGTCCACTTTGTACCTTTCTAGAAATGAATAAATGAATCCTAATTTTGTTGAAGTGATTGTCCCAAGGGATCCACTCTAGGGTTGGAGTATAATGCATCAGAAAGTGTTCAGAGAACCTGATCTCTTTCGTTTAGGGGTCATATTTCCTCACCACTTAACCTGGTTCATGTGAATCCAGAGCTAGGACCTCTTATTGGCAGAAGGTACCCCAGCCTCTTGGACTGTAGGGCTGTTACAAGGGAATAGGGGGTGAAATTAAGGATTTTTATAAGAATGGGCAGATAGTACATTTGCAAATCTCAGTGAAGGAGCAGGTAGAGAAGCAGAGAAAGAGAAGCTGGTGGGTAGGGCACTGGATCTAAAGCCAGTTCAATTTATAAACCATATGACATTAGCTAAGTCACTTAACCTCTGTCTTGTTTAGATTCCTCATCTACAAAATAGGGACAATAGCACCTACCTCCAGAGGTTGTTATGTGTTAAAATCATCAAGCCACATTTATAAAGTGCTTTGTATACCTCAAAGAGTTCTGTAAATGTTAGAGATGATGTTGATGATGAGAGAGAAGAGTAATGATCAAGGGGTCCAAGTCCTGGAAAAGACAGGGCTATAATAGAGCCATAGGGACCAAGTATAGAGAGTAATCTTGTCTGGGAGAAAGGCCATTCAGAGGCTGGGGAAGAGGAGGAGAGAATGAGTGAAGATGTGGTGAAGTTTTGAGAAGCAAATGAGGGAGATTATGGGAAGTGTTCTCAATAAAGTAGGAAAGAAATTCACCTGTAGAGAAGGAGCTAAGGGAGGCAGATGTTTCAGAGCTTGAGGAGACAGAAGGTTTGAAACAGCTGTGTGGGCTTGTGATCATCAGTCCGAGGTTCCCGGAGCAGCAATGAGGTTCCAGGTGATATTAGACTCACTAGTGCCCTAGTGGTCACAGGTGTGAGATTTCCTCCAGGGGGAGTCAGCAGGATTGAGGAGGAATAGGGAGGAAGAAGGTGTTGAGAAGGGTGAGCCAAGTCTGAGTTCTAACAGGGCATCCGCAGTGGCTGGAAAAGGAGCTGAAGGGTGGAGGTGGAGAACTGAGCACAGTTGAATCAGTAAAGATGTGGAAAAAGGGAAATGGGGGACAGAGAGGGGATAACAGCCTGGGAGAGCTAACAGGATTGGAGAGACAAAAGGAAGGATAATTAGGGAGGAATCAACCATGGGGAGAGATGGGAAGATAGAAGATTGCCCTTCCTAGGAGGGCAAGTTGAGGGTTCTGACTCATAGAGATGGCAGAGGTATGGATGGCTAATGGTGAAACTTAAGACACCTTCATTCTTTCAGGTGGCTGAGGGGAACGGTACATGTTGGCCAGCATGGAAGATGTTCACGAACTGAGAAATTGGAGGGAACATTAGTATATGTATTAAAGTCCCCATGTATGAGGACGGGGCTGAGGCGGGCAGGAAAACAGTAAGTTAGGCAATGAACATCTGAAGAAAGGTGGGAGATGAATTTGGAGGCTAATACATCTCTATCTCTGTCTGTGTCTCTGTCTCCATCCCAGGACCCCATCAACGGCAATAACTACATTTCTATGTCAAATGAAAGCCAGGATGGATTCTGATTCTCATTCAGTTTGTGATTCTGTGTGTGTCTGTATTCAAGTTTCCTTACTCAAGCCAATGACTACCCAGAATGAAGGGTATTTTCTTGTAATCTATCCTATATGTAATTTGTTTGTACCACGTGGATAGAGTACTGGGTTTGGAGTCAGGAAGATATGACTTTAAATCTCAACTTAGACACTATGGGACCCTGACCAATCATTTCACCATTGCCTCAGTTTCCTCAACTGTAAAATGGAAATGATAATAGTACTCATCTTTTAGGATTGTGAGGATTAAATAAGATATTCGTAAAGGCTTAGAACAGACTATATGTAGTAGGTGATTAATAAATGCTCATTCCCTTCTCTTCCTAGTAGGTGATTAATAAATGCTCATTCCCTTCTCTTCCTAGTAGGTGATTAATACATGCTCATTTCCTTCTCTTCCTAGAACTATTTATCTTTTTCCATTTTCCATCAGCTGCTCTGTGTGATTTGGACTTTACCAGCACCATACCTGCCCCAGGCTAAGCTCATCATCATGGAGCTTGATCTAAATGATATTCAGCATCTCTTTAGCTGCTTCAGATATCTTCTTGGAGATTCTTTCCCCTCTTCTTGGAGAAAGGGTGGAGCAATTAACTCCTCCCAATGCCTTCCTTAGTAGAGGGCTCAGAACTTTTGGGCTAAGCGCTTCATTTTCCATCAGCTGCTTGCTCTACGCTGGGACGTCTCCTTGCTCCTGGGGCCTGCTACCTTCTGGTGGCCACTGTATGACCTTTTCCATTTTTTTTTGTGTATCGCCTTTCCCCATTAGACATAAGATCTTCGAGGGCAGGGGACCTGGGCACAGAGTTCTCGGAGAACTCCCTGTGTAGCAACCCCTGGTTTGATAAGTCAGAGTCTATAATCTGAGTCTGAGCTATGTGTCTCTGCCTCAGTCAGTCTCAGGATGGCTCCAGGACCAGAGAGATAGGGCTCTTTCCAGCACATCACACCGCCTAGTTGATACCCAAGAAATGAATTGATGATGGAGAATAGCTACCCACTGTGCAGTAGGTGCAGACTCCCAAAAGCTAAACAGTAGCTGGGCCATCCCAAACACCTCTCATCTCAATCCAACTACATGGCTCAGTTTGGGAAAGGACTATGAGCAGCTGAATTCAGTCTAATTAATTGCTTGAATGGAAGTGATTTGCTTGCTAAGCAGACAAGTTGGAACAAGGGATTAGTCTGGTGCCTACTGGTTGGTGGGTCTATAAGACTGGGAGAAGGGGCTGCTCTCCGCCATCATTGTGGGATGATTGGATGCAGGAAATAGATGTTTAGCTTGGAGAAGAATAGACTCTATTAGGGCCTGAGAACTATTTTCAACAATTAGAAAGGTTCTTGTATAGAAGAATTTAACTTGGAGCAGAAGCAGGAATAACGATGGGGAGGGAGGGAAGGAGGTAAGAAGGTTTTGATTTGTTGTAAGGGAAAACAGTTATATCTGCTGTCTCCAAGTGGAATGGGGTGTTTCAGGAAGTAATGCATTCCCTGTCATTAGAAGTCCTCCAGCAGGACTGAATGAACACTTGTCAAAGTCACAATCAAAATGTTTCTTAGGATCAGGCTGGCCTGAGATGCTGATTATTTGAGATTCCGTGATTGAGAGACACTTCTCAACTCAACACTGAGTCCTAGAATGAGCCCATAGGTCCATCAATGAATGACTTCTTTGGTTGAGCTGGGGCCAAGAATCGGGCTCAGAGAGGAAAGGCAGAGGATGGAAGAGGGAAAAGAGGTACAGCTGGGCTTTGGAGAGCTTCCATGAACTTGGGAGAGCCTGAGGAAAAGGACAAGAGGATAATGATGGAGTGCAATAGGGAGGAAAAAAATCCCACAGCTTCAAGACAAAGAACTTCATTCTCCCACCCACTCAGAGTTGAGAGCTGCACTTAACCCCTGCCCACTCTCCCCACCAGCATCTGCTTCCCGTCAGGGCCTTCTCTGGGCCAGACTCTTTCTCCTTCTGAGTCCTTGGGGACTCATCAAGTTATTTCCCCGAGTGTTTGGAATTAGAACATTGGGATGGTCCAAAAGATCCCCCTTCAACTTAGAAGCCTGACATCTGGGCAGGAAAGGAGGGGAAGTTCTAGCCCCACCCACAGGTTGGCATTTTCCCCACCATAATCAGTGGCTACCACACTGACGAATCCCCTTGCTGGTTGAGGAAGGGGCCTGGCAGAGATTTCCCAGAGAGTCCTCTGTGGATATCTGTGACCTTCTCTGAGGGCATCTACTAAGGTTCTCTTACCTCTAGCTATTTCTCCCAGTGGGTAGCTGAGTGCCTGAAATTCCACCATCATAGCTTTATTACTTTGGACCTTCAAGATTCCTTATTAAAACAGACATTCCTGGAAAAGACAATGCCTTCCAGACAGAGAATGTCAAAGGTAGAAGGGAATTTATTCCAACTCCATCATGAAAAAACAAATCCAGACTCAGTCATCTCTTGTCTTGCCTTCCATTTAGAAGAATTACAATTAATTCAGGCTTACCTTTGACCTTAGCCCCAAACTGAGCCCTGACTTTGGTTCTAGACTTACCCTTGGCTCTAGTCTCAGACTAGGGCAAGTTGGTCAGATTCTTACCAGCCAATTCCAGAATATGACAATGATTACAAAGGAGAATAAAATCACAGAGCATGGATAATTCAAGGAAGTAGAGCCCAGTGCAGAAGTCCCAGTTCAGAGGAGCATCCTCTTGGTCAGGGGTTGAGAAGGATGGGACTCCCTGATTTTGTGAAATAGTCTTGGAGAGCTGGATTTGAGGGAAAGGAGAGGGGTTTTTTTTTGAGGAGGGGTGGGAGGAAGGTATGAGTGGCCAGTCTGGGCTCCAAGGTAAGTGGTCAACTTATAAAGTAACCCTGATTCTTACTGACTCGGTGTTCAATATCTGTTGGTTTTAAGTTTTGATTTTGGCCACTCTAGCTTCAGCTCATGTGATTTCCTTTACAAAGGAATCTGGGCTTGGCTTAGGGTGAAACTACCCTTTCTAGTAGGGTAGAAGCAGGGTGGCCTGAGCCTCTGTAAACAAAACAGAAATAGCAGCTCCTATTTTTATCATATTTTAGGCCCTTTAAAACCCTTCCCTCCTAATGAAACTCCCTCATGTAAGTATAACTCCCCATGGGGCTCACTGCCTGATCAGACACCACCACTGTGGACAGCTGGATCTTCAAAACCTGTTGGTGTTCTAGAGATAACTCTTCGAGTAGCTTATGTGCTCCCACCGGTGTGCTCCCCTTTAATATTCAGCCAATAGACTCAGACTTTTAGCAAAGGCATTTACTCAAATGGAGAACAACAACAGTCATTATACATTATTTCTGCTATACCAAGGATACATTTTTATAAATACACCAGAGTCTTAAAGGACAGGAGTTAGCGGAGAGTGGACACAAAACATGATAATGGATCAAACTGTAAGGGACACAAGTAGCCAAGGCAACTCAACACAGAACTGTAGAACCTTTGTATTTTTCTTTTTTCAGAGGGTCCTCATGAAGTTTGATATAGTCTATCTGCTCATCTGCTCTTCTGGGCTTGCTCTTTATGAATCAGGGCCATAATTTTCTACCTTTATCTATTGTGGCTTTTAAGCTACAGTGTTCTTTCAACTAGGGCAGTGATCTTTAACTTAGGGTGGACAGAAGCAGCTTTCCTTTGACTCTCAACGTCAAGGCAGTTTGCCACTTCTGGGCAGGAGACAGAAGACTTACTTTTGACAAATTCCATTTTTCCTCGGGTGATTAATATTAGTGTACTCCTTTTCTTTTCCCATATTCCTTTGGGAATCCTATATAGATGCAGCTAGATGATACAGTGGATAGCATACCAGGTCTGGCGTCAGGAAGACCAAGTTCAAGTCTCGTCTCAGATACTTATTAGCTATGTGACTCTAGGCAAGTCACTTAATCCTTTTCCCCAGAGTTCCTTACCTATGAAATGAGTTCGAGAAGGAAATGGCAAACTACTAAAGTATTTCTGTCAAGAAAACCCCAAATGGGGTCACATTGGTCACTTTTGAACAATAGTATGTAGATGAGTGGCTGGGGATAAAGGTAGAGATGCTGTCTATACCTTGAAAATATATTCATTGTATTATTAAACTAACACTCTCTTCTTCTCTTCTCTTCTCTTCTCTTCTCTTCTCTTCTCTTCTCTTCTCTTCTCTTCTCTTCTCTTCTCTTCTCTTCTCTTCTCTTCTCTTTTCTCTCTTCTCTCTCTCTCTCTCTCTCTCTCTCTACATATATATGTACATAAATACACACACATATATATTTTAATGTATTCAAATCTCTCACCTGTTTTTTAGAGTAAGAGTAAGGAATGTTTATTTTGTATCTGAAAGTTTTCTCCATTCATCTTTCAAAGTCTGTCTTATAGCCTCTTCAGGACTTCAGCTTTTGCCAAAAAATCCCAAAGACTTCCATCCCCTAATTTAAGGAAAACCTTGAAAATAATCAGAGCTGTCCCAAAGAGGAAGAGGCTTCTTTGGGAGATGCTGAACTCCCCATCATTGAAGATGTTCAAGTAGAAGTTGGAGGGCCACTTGCCATGGATGCTCTAGATATGGGGAGGCTTGTTATGAGTTATGAGTTGGATTCGATGCCTCTGCAGTTATTTCCAGTTTCTGTTTTCTATCTAAGGCACTTTCCTTCCATACTTTGGTATCCCCCTTGGCCATCCTATTGACAAGATTTTTCTGGAGAATTTGAAAAAATCTCTGTAGGCTGGAATGATAGGATTAGAATTTTGAGTCCCCAAATCTCAGAGCCCAAAGGCATCAAATCCAATCTGTACCTAAACTAAAAGCTACTTTGCTTAAATACCTCTGGTGATGGAGCACTCATTACCTCCGAAGGTAACCTTTTTCACCTTTGGGACAATTTTCATTGTTACAAAGTTTTGCCTGAAACCAAGCCTCATTTTTTTTCCTTTTCTTTCCTTTTCTTTCCCTTCCTTCCCTTCCTATGTTCTTCCTTCCTTCCTTCCTTCCTTCCTTCCTTCCTTCCTTCCTTCCTTCCTTCCTTCCTTCCTTCCTTCCTTCCTTCCTTCCTTCCTTCCTTCCTTCCTTCCTTCCTTCTTCCTTCCTTCCTTTTCTTTCTTTCTTTCTTTCTTTCTTTCTTTCTTTCTTTCTTTCTTTCTTTCTTTCTTTCTTTCTTTCTTTCTTTCTTTCTTTCTTTCTTTCTTTCTTTCTCTTTTGAAATTCTATACACTGTTCTGATTCTGCCCTTTGAGGGAGAAATAGTGCAGTAAAGCTAGCTATGTGACTTTGGGTCTGTCCTCTCTTTTCTTTGGATTTCATTTTCTTTATTTATGAAATGAAAGGGATTGGATTGCAAGTTGTTCAAGTCCTTTTCAGCTCTGAAGCCCACAAAGTGTGATGATATATTGGGTCAATCTGTACCTGAGCAATTAAGAGCAGAATAGATTCAATTATTCAACAAACATTTATTAAGCCTTATATTAAACATCTTTATTTTGTGCTAGGCACAGGGGATAAATACAAAGACAAAATTCAACAGTCTCTGTCCTCTAAGAGTTTACATCATATTTGGGAGAATGATACATTAAATAAACAAAACAAAATAAAGCGTATATGGTACAAAATAAATACAAAATCAGTTCTGATGGGGGGTTTAGGGATAAGCCTTATAGAGGAGTTGGTGGCTCTTGAGTTGGGCTTTTAAGAATTCTAAGATGACAAAGAGAGGAATATATTCCAGAAATATGGAATAATCTGTGCATAGGCAGATGTAGGAAGTCGGATAATGTGTACAAGGAATACCAGTAGGTTTGATTGGAACGTGGTATCCATGAAAGAGAAGAACATGCATTCAGTTAAGAACTTAAATAAAATGCTTCCCTTTCCCTTCCTTATTCCTGTCCTTCAAGGATTAGGAATTTATTTTATATCTCCCTTTCCCATTTTTCATTTCATTGCAGTTTAATAGTATTCTATTTTTTCCAAATACATGCAAAGATAGTTTTCAACATTCACATTTGCAAAGCTTCTTGTGTTCCAAATTTTTTCCCCTCTTTCCCCCCTCTCCAAGGCAGCAAGCAATTTGTATAGGTTAAACATGTGCAATTCTTCTGTAATTTATTTTATATTCCCAGCTAATGAGCTTGCCTTGATGTGTTACTTCTGAAGAGCAAGTTCTTTTGTCACTTGGGAGGAAAATGAGAAAATCTCACTATCATGGGCTGGACTGTGAGTGAACAGGGAGGGGGAAAGGAAGGGACAGAGAGAATTGTTGTAATCAGATAGTGACACAATCTGTCCTCTACAAAACCATAAACTAATTCCTAAGACAGAGATCTGACTCTGACCTCCTCAGCTCAAACAATTTCCATAGCATCCCATTGTTGCTCAAACAAAAGAAAAGCTTCCTGGCCTGACATTTATGGCCCTCTCTAATATTTCTTATCTACCTTTCTTATTTCTCCTCTTTTTGTGTTCTCTCTTTTGTGAAGAAAAAATTCAGTGCTGCCAGGTGGCACAGTGATCTGAGTTCAAATTTGGCCTCAGATGCTTGACACTTACCAGTCATGTGTCCCTGAGCAAGTCATTTAATCCCAATTGTCTCATGAAAAAGAAAAAAAATTAATTTTATTTTATTTTCAGATATGAATTCTCTGTCTCCTTCCCTCACCATTTAAAAGGCATGAAAAACAAAACCTGTTACAAATATGTATAGTCAAGCAAAACAAATTTCTGCATTAGTTGTGTTTTCCTCCACTCTCCCCATCCAAAAAAGAAAATAACAAAGACAGAAAGACAAGAAAATATGCTTCAATCTGCACTCCAAGTCCTCCAGCTCTTTGTGTGGAGTTGGGCAGCATGTCTTATCATGATTCTTTTGGAATTGTAGCTGTTCATTATATTAATTGGAGTTAATAATTCCTTCCCAGTTGATTATCTTTGCAATTTTACTATTTTCATATAAACTGTTTTCCTCATATTGTTCATTTCCCTTTGTATCAGTTCATATAAATCTTCCCAGATTTTTCTGAAACCATTCCTTTCATTATTTGTTGCAGCACAATAGTATTCTTTCATGTTCGTATACCATAACTTATTTATCCATTCAGTCAACTGATCAACAAACATTTATTAAGTGTCTACTATGTTCCAGGCACTGTGCTATTGGATGGACATTGGATGGACATCTTCCCAGTTTCTAGTTCTTTGCTACCACAAAAGAACTGCTGTAAATAATTTTTATATTTTTCCTCTTTCATTGATTTCTTTGTGGCATAGAAACTAATAGTAGTACTTGCTGATTCAAAGAGTATGCAGTTTTATAGCTTTTGGGCATAGATCCAAATTGTTCTTCAGAATTGTTGCCTAGTTTATAGCTCCACCAACAGTGCATTCATGTGATTATTTTCCCTCCAGTCTCTTCAACATTTATTTTATTTATTTTATTTTTTTGGTCATGGGTATGAGGGGGTACTTCAGAATTGCTTTAATTTTAATTTCTCTAAGTATTAGTGATTTAGAGATTTGCGTTTTTAAAAAATATAGCTATTGATAGTTTGTATTTCTTCCTCTAAAAATTGCCTATTTATATCCTTTAACCATTTATTAATTGGCAAATGGCTGTTACCTTTATGTACTCTCCATCCCAGTCCAACTTGCTAACTGTTTGTTGGGCATACGTTCCATTTGTCCCTTTTGCGTATTTGAATAGACTATTTCCTACATCTGAAATGCCCTCCTCACTTTCCTCAAAGCACCACTTAGAGGCTGTTTCCTATATGAGATCTTTTCTGATTCTTTCATATATTAATCTTCTCTCCTTGAAATTACTTTGCAGATAATTTCCAGTTTCTAATATGTGCATTTCATTTTTGTATCCCCATAGCCTATTATAGTTCCTTGTACAAAGCTGTACAGTTAAACAAAACAAATCTCTACTTGTGTCTATGAAAAGGATGCCCACAACCCTCCTACAGATTTGATTTGAGGGGGGTTGCTAAAAGAGCAACCTTACCTTGACTTATAATATTCAACCCAGAGTTGAACTCTCTAAATAAGCTTTTGTTGGAGTATGAGTAAGAGAGTCCCCAGCTTCTGAATAAGCACTCAGGATTACAAGTGTATATCAGGAATAAGATAGCCTTTAATTTGTTCCAGAAAATGCATATAATGAAATGACTCAAGAGCAGTTGAAGAGATACCAAAAAATACATAATGTATTCAAAAAAATTGAAGGAGCACAATAGTTAATAGAGAACGCATAAAACACTCACAAAAATTCCCCTCCAAAGGAACTAAAATTAGAATCACCAGCGGCATGATGTTTTGACAATCTGTTGAACCTCTAGTTCTTCCACAAAGTACTACTGCAAATCCTCTTCCAGACTCATGCTCCTCTTTGGTTGGGATTATCCTCTACAAGTCAAGAATATTTTGGAACCACCTTGCCAATCTGTGTCCAAATAACTCACATTATATATTATCATAAAGCCCCCTAGAAGAGAACATCAGTTCTCTTTAGCTACAAGAAACAGAGCAACTTGGTTGTTCCAAAGGGATGCTGCTCAGGAAATGTTCTCTAGAAGGTCAGACCATACTCTTGAATGAATGAATAAGCATTTATTAAGTGCTTTCTGTTTGTAAAGACTATGCTAAGCACTGGGGATACAAATAAAAAAGTAAAGTTAGGCTCTGCTCTTCAAGAGCCCACATTCTAATGGGGGAGACAATATAGAAGGAAAGTTTCAAGTGCGTGTCAGGTGTAAAGATCCCATAGTCCTTAGCGAATGGCAGCAAGACAGATTATATCTCTTGACCTTAGGTTTACTCAAGAGGCAAATTCCAAGGCTGGTGCTGTCTAAGAATCTTTCTTATTCTGCTAGATAGAATGGGAGATCATATTGAAGATTCCATTGGCAGATCCCTATGGGGTAAAAATCTCTCTCTTCTGCTCAGGAGGGTGGGCTCACCTTGAGTACTTCCAGGAGGATCACTGCCTTCCGGGGAGATCTGGACATGAACTACAGTCAAGGTGTTCACTGAGGTTCCCAGAAGAAACTAGTGAGAGCCACATGAGCCAAAGAGAGTTATGGTTTGGGAAAACACTCCCCCTTTCACCCAGACGGGGCCATTGTGTAAGGCCGGAGTGTACTGAACCTATGGTTTACTCACTTTAGTTACCTTTAGGCTCTTTAACGTCAGACTTTCCAGTTTCACCTCCTATTTCTCTGTGTACCATCCAATTGGATATTTTCCTCCTATCCCGGCACACGTGCTTTGGAGACCATTCAATCTCTAATAAAGCAGAAACTGCGACTTTCTTAAGGTCACCAAGCAGAGTTCTAGCTAGACAATTTTGACTGGATAATCTTAGTAAAACTAACTAGCAAAGCTGAGCATTTACTCATTATCAAACATTTATTGTTTGCTGTGTGCCGGGAAACAAACAATTTCTGTTTTCAAGGAGCTTATATTCTATTGGAGGCAAACAACATATATATGGAAAAAGAAGAAACAAATTATAAATCAAATCAAATATATAATATATAGGACAGGTATGTGGTACAGCGGATAGAATGGTAAGCCTGAAATCAGGAAGATTCATCTTCTTGAGTTCGAATCTGGCTTCAGATACTTAATAGCTGTGTGACCTTGAGTAAGTCACTCAGCTTTGTCTCAGTTTCTTCATCTGTAAAATGAACTGCTCCAGTATTTGTGCCATGAAAATCCCAAATGGGATCACAGAGAATTGATCAAAACTGAAAATGATAAAACGGCAATAACAACAAAGCTTAATGTCAGCAGTACGATATGACACCCAGAGAACTTCACCAAGAGGGCCCTTCCATTCTGACCCAGCTTTCATTGTGAAGAATTTTTCCCCTCTGACGGTCAGCCTTAATCTGACTCATGCAACTTCTACCAGAGTTCTGAAGTCAAGGAGCTTATATTCTTGGGCTTAACATCTTGGACTGTCTCAAGAGGAGAAGATGGTAGAGATGACAATCCCACTGTATTCTGCCCCTATTAGAGCTTGTCTGAAGTACTGTGTTCAGTGCTGGATGAGTCAGTTTAGGAAAGATATTGAAAAACATTGATTGTCCACAGAAGAGCATATACCACGTGAGAAACCCTGGGCTGGAGGTGCTGCAACCTTCATACGCATATTGGTTGGAGGAAATGAGGAGGTTTAGTCTGGAGAAGAGAAGCCTCAAAGGAGCAAGACAAGAGTCTGCAACTGTTTGAAGGGCTTGTCTATGGAAGAAGCACTAGAATCACTTGGGATG
Source organism: Antechinus flavipes (assembly GCF_016432865.1). Lineage (NCBI taxonomy): Eukaryota > Metazoa > Chordata > Mammalia > Dasyuromorphia > Dasyuridae > Antechinus > Antechinus flavipes. Next base: position 477,818,459 of record NC_067401.1, on the reverse strand, counting down.
ACTTTAGAGAGCAGACTTCGGAATTCTGGGTAGAAGTTTAAATGAGTCAGGTTAAAGCTGAATGTCAGAGAAAAAAGAGGGCCCTTCCATTCATGAAATCTGCAACAGAATGGAAGGGGCCTCTTGGTGAGATGATGAGCTTTCCCTCCTTGGAGATCTCCAAGTAGAGGCTGAACCATTGCGTGTGTGTGTGTGTGTGATTCCTTTTGCATATCAGTTTGATTTGGATATTGAATCCCCACCCACTCTCAAATGCTGTGACTTTAGAGGAACTTTGGAGGCAACCCATTCTGCTTTACTGTTAGAAGTTTTGCCATACAACAAATACCATTCAGCCTCTGTACATCTTTCTCCCTCGCTGCTTATGGTTCTATACTCTGGGGCTGAACAGAATAGTCTGATCCATCTTCTACATGTCAGATTTCCAATCCTTAAAGCTATCACTCATATCCCACAAAACTTCCCCTTTTCAGACTGAATAAACCCAATTCCTGGAATCCATCTTCATATAGTTTAGATTCAAGGCCTTTCACCACTCTGGTTGTCCTTTGAACATTCAGCTAGGTAATGCACTTAAACTGTGGTGCTCAGAAGTGAACACAGTCCTCCTGATGGGATCTGCCCAAGGCAGAAGGCAGTAGGACTGTGACTTCTCTTGTTTTGGACACTAAGCATTTCTTAATGCATTCAAAACTGCATTAGTTTCTTAGGGCTGCCATATAATTGGTATCTGTCTTTTTTTTTTTTTTTTTTTTTTTTTTGCTAAGGCAATTGGGGTTTAGTGACTTGCCCAGGGTCACACAGCTAGGACGTGTTAAGTGTCTGAGACCAGATTTGAACTCAGGTCTTCCTGACTAGGGCTGCCGCTCCATCCACTGCACCCCCTAGCTGCCCCATCCTTGTTTTTGAAGGAGATCAATGACATCATTTGTTGAGGACCATTCCTAAGTGTGAAAGGTGAAACCCCCCCAGCTGTGAATCATAACACCCCTGAAGGAATTACAAATCAGCCTTCACTGAAGCGGTGTCCCTTGTGGATTAGCAATGAAATAAATTGGAGGCAAGAGGGAAGAGGAGGGAGGTCAGAGAATGCACTTGTATCATTATCATCCTCTGAAGGGATCCACTCTGCTGGAAAGAATTAGATCCCCAGCAGCCACTAGGTGTGGGGACGCTTTCCCACATTCTCTGTAAAACAGTCTTTTAGGTAATTGTGCGCTTGTGATTCAGGCAACACGGGAGGCCCGTGGGAGCTGCATTCTCTGCTTTAGAGGCTCCATGCTTGACAGTTACATTGAGAAAGGATCTCAGTGATAGCACCTTAATACTAGTACCTAGTGAGGTAAAATAGTACCTTATCTTGCTAAGTGATCCAAGATAGTTCAAGCGGAATTGATTTAGTTTCCTGGAATGACCCTGGTATACCATCCAGGTGCCACAGGTGTACAACCATAAGCCCAGAAGAACGGCTCTGTAGACTTTAGTTTGGTAAGTAGTCGAGAACCTCTTGTCTCCCACACTTTCTTTCGGGGTCCCCCAAACACTTGGCTAGCTCTGGCAAGGCATGCCTGGAAAGCACACTGCTGAAGTAAATGCATTTATATGTGGCATTCAAAGTTTCTCCATTTACTGTGACCAATGGTTCCATGGATGGATGGTGCAGTGCTGGCTGGTGGAAAATTTCTTTTTTTTTTCTTGGTGTTGTTCTCAGGCCCAAATTAGCACAAAATTAGAGAACAGATTCATATACTGTTGCATCTCGACCTCAGGAACCGTATTGAGCGCATAATCATGTGCAAACAAAAGATGGTGTGTGAACTGTCCTTCTATTTTGGTCTTGGTTTCTAGCCTTTTTTTCTTTCTTAGATCTTTCTTCATTTTATTTTTTAATTTATGGAATAAAATATGCATTAAAATGTTTGCATATGAAATGGAAAATCTATTATGTACATTAAATTAAAATATTATAACCATCATCTCAGTTATAATTTATAATAAGTATATATAATATAAATTATAATTATACATTAAATATATTAAAATAGATATGTAAATACATAAAGTTACCATGTGAATATTTCTTTTTGTCCCTCCCCCTCCTCTAGAGATGGCTACCATTAGAAACATATATATATATTATACATATATGTGCGTGTGTGTGTGTCTACATATACACATATTGTCTGTATATATGTATAAATACATCTATTTGAGTAAAGGCATATAATTTCTGTTCTTTTTCTGGATGCCAATAGCATCTTCCTTCATAGATCCTTTATATTTAGGTATTTATAATAGTTTTAACTTTTTAAGGTAAATCATTTACCATCAGTGTAGACGTTGACTTTGATGCCATTTTTGCCCTTGTTGAAGACAGTGAAACTTCTTGCTAAAAAAGCATGGAAGAAAGCACATGACCAACCTCATTATCTATGTGGATGTCCCTGGAAAGCCAAGGTAAGAGAACTTATCCACAGCATTCAAAGCCTCGCCATTTACTGGAACTAACAGTTGCACATATGGTGATGTGGTGCTGGCTGATGGAGGACCTGGGCTTTCTCGGCAGCGTTCGGCCAAAATTGGCACAAGCAGCAGAGAACTGATTCATTCTTTGGTGCATCTCGGCTTCAGAGGCTGCACTGAGCGCACGAACCAAAAATCGGGCACCAACATTGCCTGCGCGCTAGCTTTGGCTGGTAGGCTTTTCAAGTTGAAGAATTTACCATTAGTGCAGTAGATGACTGATTTCATGTTTGTTCACTGAAGAGTTTGACAACATGCCTGAAAAGCTAGGGGAGCAAGCAAACCGTCTTTTTTCATTCCGTTGGCGGCTGCGAGAGCCCGAGAGCATTGCCCATCGTCCGGAACCTGGGTAAGCATGCCATCGTGAAACTCACTTTTAATATCAATGAACTTTTCCAGGCAACCAAATTTTGACATAATTTTCCATAACCTCTCATGACTGACAATATCAAAGGCTTTGGTCAGATCAACAAGCTTTGTGTACAGATCTCTGGCGTTTCTCCTGGAGTGGTTGGGCAGCAGATACCATGTTGACTATCCCTTGGCCCTTTCTGAAGCCATATTGGTTCTCTCAGGTAGACGACCATCTCCCAGGTGAAGGTTCAGCTGGTTAAGGAGGACTCTGGCTAGAATCTTCTCAGCAATGACTAAGAAAGTGAGTTCCCTGTGATTGTACAGTCAGCCTGTTTCCTTTTCTTTTACAGAGATGGATAATGGAGGCATCCTTGATCTCCTGGAGGATAACTTCCTCTTGCCACATAACCTGGAATATTTGTTGGCTTCTGTGTGAGTAGTGGACCCCCTGATTCACAGATCAGTGCTGGGATGGAATCGACACCAGGTATTGAGAAAGCCTGGTGACATTTAATACTTCTTCAGTTGCAAATTTGTCTAGAGAGAAATTGACTGCAGCCAGAGGCATAAGGTCAATGGCTCCAGCATTAGTTGATGATGGTTTGTTGAGAACACTATGGAACTGCTCAATCCATCTTTCCAGGCCATGTCCTCATCACGAACCAAAGTGATTCCCTCGGCTCTGTGCCATTAAGAAGCACCAGAGATTTTTGATTCATAAATAGTCTTCAGGGCATCCTAGAAGTGCTTTGGATTACTGCTGCGGGTGTAAAATTGAATCTCATCTGCTTCCTTACCAAATTAAGAATCCTGCATTTCTCTAGGTTTTGCTCGCATTTTACTTTTCTTGGAATCAAAAGCTGCTTCTTGGCCCAGACAAACTATATAGCACTGCTCCCTTAGGTTTGCTGATGGGAAGGGGGAAGAGAAGCAAGTATCCAGGTGTCCTTCATGTCCTGTGAGATCACGGTCTAGAGATAACTCCTAACTGTAACCTAACATCTAGGGTTATGAACTCAGTTCTGGGCAGCCCATCTTCAGGAGGACATTAAACTGGGGCCTTAGAACAAAGGTACCAAGATGGTGAGGGAATTGGACACTTGTGAGAATCAGTTGAAGGGATAGTAAACTGGAGAAGAGAAGACCTAACTATCTTCAAGGTTCTGAAGGATTGTCAAGTGGAAGGAGAATGAAACTGGTCTGTTTGGCTCTAGGGAGAAGACCTAGAAACAGTAGGAGGGGAAGTTTTGGTTCCATGTTAAACCAAACTTCTTTTTATTAACATAGCTTTATTTATTTTGCTAACTATTTACCAGCAGACCAAACATCTTGACCATTAGAAGTCATCCATAAGTAATATGGCTTACCTCAGGCAGTAACAAGAGGCATTCCATGAAGGCTAGACCACCTGTTGAGTAAGATGTTAAAGGGACTACTTTTCAGGTATATTCCTTTTTAAAAAAAATTTAATAGCTTTTTATTTACAAGTTATATGCATGGGTAATTTTATAGCATTGACAAGTGCCAAACCTTTTGTTCCAATTTTTCCCCTCCTTCCCCCCATCCTCTCCCCCAGATGGCAGGTAGACCAATATATGTAAAATATATTAAAGTATAAGTTAAATATGATATAAGTATACATGTACAAACAGTTATTTTGTTGTACAAAAAGAATCGGACTCTGAAATAGTGTACAATTAGCCTGTGAAGGAGATCAAAAATGCAGGTGGACAAAAATAGAGGGATTGGGAATTCTATGTAGTGGTTCTTAGTCATCTCCCAGAGTTCTTTCACTGGATGTAGCTGGTTCAATTCATTACTGCTTTATTGGAACTAATTTGGTTCATCTCATTGCTGAAGATGGCCAGGCCCATCAGAATTGATCATCATATAGTATTGTTGTAGAAGTATATAATGATCTCCTGGTCCTGCTCATTTCACTCAGCCTCAGTTCATGTCAGTCTCTCCAGGCTTTTCTGAAATCATCCTTAGTCATTTCTTCAGGTATATTCCTTTGATGTTCCTTCTAACTCTGAGGTTCTTGATTCCGAGGTCTTGTAATCCCTTCTCTTTATGTGTAACGTATTCCTCATGGCTGGAATGATCATCCTTCTTCCCTCTGGCTCAGAGACTCTCTGGTTTCCTTATGAGCACATATCAGGTCTCATTCTCCATAGAAGACCTTTACCAAAGCTCCCAGATCTTTATGATCTCTCTTTTTCTAAAAATTACCTTTTTTATCTTTGCAAATCTGTTGAATTGACTTATTTGGGAATATCTGGCATATGCTCAATAGAGTATAAGCTTTTTCGGGACAAGGACTATTTTATTTGACTTTGCCTTATCAGCACCTAACAAACAGGTGCCCAGTACTTAGAAAGTACATAAACTCTTCTTACTGAGCTGACTAGAATTCTCTAGCTCTCTCGTATTCTCCCTCTAAAAATATGACATCTTTTTGGCTCAAGTCAGACTTGAATTTCCAGAGGTGGGAAGAAGTGAGATAAGTCACTTTGGGGAGTCTTTGGATTTGGTATCACCCTTCCTCATTGTGTGATATTGGGATGATTTAATCCCCTTCAGTGGAACCTTGGTTTCCTCTCCTTTTAAATGAGGTTTCTTCTTAGTTTTACATTTAAAGTCTATGGTTTTTTCCTCCATTTACCTTATGATCGAGAGCAAGTATATTTCAACTCTTGGGAGTGAGTTCAGCCTGTGAGTATGATCAGAGCTCAGTCTGGGACCAGGCCAGGGCTCAATCTGCGACTCTGAGAACCAAGACTCAGTTGGGAATGCTGTCCTTTGTGTTCCAGGGCAGGCCTGGGGGGTGGAAAGCAGTTCATTTTCATTTGCATTTATTCTATTGAAACGGATGATTCAGTCTTTGGCCTCCTGGTGATCTAACTCAAGGACTTGTTTTTAATTCTGGGAATAATCTGCTAGGATAAATAATAAGTGTCTCTTCTGATTTAGCTCCCCCTGCCATAGCAAGGTTTAGTGTGGTTGAGCACTGGCTTTGGACCACCAAGATTTGGGTCCGTGTACCTTCTCTGACCGTGTCTAGATGTGTGATCATGACTATGTCACTTTCCCACTCTGAACTTCAGTTTCTTCCTCTGTCAAAATAGGATACTAATTCTTATTACAGCCACTTTACAGGGTGGTTGTGGAGAAAGTGCTTTGTAATCCTTTCAGCACTAGAGAAATGGGGCTCTTCCTGTTCCCCCTTTTCAGATACCCTCTGGGTGTGGAGCTGGGGAACATGACCACATTCAAGATGGAGAGAGGGAGAAGAAAAGGCACAGAGCCTCGAGCCCCTCCGGAAAGAGAGGAGACAGTGCAGACAGGGGCTTGAATGCAAATGAGAGGCAAATGAAATGGAGATGTTATGCAAATACACATGTGGGCCTCTTCATTATTTTCCACAACTGGAGGGGGCCCTTGGGAAAGGCGTCATGGAGACCCTGGGGCTACTGTAACATATACATATGCATCCCACCCCCTCCTGTCCCCCAGAGGTAGACATGCAGCCCTCAGAACCCTGCTTGGTCTGCTTCCTCCATCCCCCGCCATCCCCAGCATCAGCCCCTGTATGGTCCTCCTTCCCCAGCTCCCCGGCAGCTCGGTGCCCCTGTCTTTGCAGTCTACGTATGCTTACTGTGTGTAAGTGTATGTGGATCATGTCCCCTTCAGACCTGGGACTCCTAAGGGCTCCCTGAGGCTCTTGGAAAAGAGAAATTTGAGGGGGGGGCTTCATGACACATTCAAATACAGGAAGAGACTGCATGAGGTAGAGACTGACCAGTGGCTCCACAAGTGGGCATTAATTTAAACCAAAGCGGAAGAGATGCTGGCCATGCAAGAGAGGTCGTGCTCATGGTCGAGCAACCAGTGGTGGAAATGCCTGGTGAGCGCGTCCCTTCTGTCTGCCTGGGAGACCAGAAATGGACAATCGGGGCTCACCTGAGTTGAAAGATGAGACGCGATCCTTTCTCAAGAACCATCCTTTTAGATGGAGGGAGTTTATTTCGCCCTCATTGCCAGCTGCTCACCCTCAGCTACAGGTCACTGCTTAGAGGCAAAGCTCCGTCATTAGGTTCCTTTGATGGTGCTTTCCCCAAGCATACCTGGACAACTCATGGAGAGCAGATATGCCAGAAGGAAGGGAAGCGTTTCTCTGACTCTCCAAACATTCAGTGAAAGGAAGCAGAAATACTGCCTGGATACTGAGGAAGACAGGAGGTATAGGAGTATAGAATGTTTCCCCAGAAGTCAAAGGCAAGCTCGGGGGCCTATAGTTTTCAGGTTCTTCTCTTTCCTTTTGGGAAATTGCCTCATCTGCTCTTTTCCAATCTTATGGAACTTTCCTTATTTCTCAAGATCTTTCAAATATCTCTAATAGTGGCCTATTAGCCAGTTGTTCTAGGACTCAAAGATAAAGCTCATCTGGGCCACCAGATTTGTTAAGGGAAGCTAAGTACTTTCTTTTTATCTCTCTACTTGGGTACTAATTCGCTTGAGTGAACAAATTTTTATTTTAATTTAATTTTATTATTATTATTATTTTGCTGAGGCAATTGGGGTTGTGACTTGCCCAGGGTCACATAGCTGGGAAGTATTAAATGTTTGGGACCAGATTTGAATTCAGATCTTCCTGACTTCAGGGCTGGTGCTCTATCCACTGCACCATTTAGCTTCCCAGAGTCAATTTTTTTTTTCTCGTTTTCAGTGTAATGACCATTCTCCTCTGAAAAGAAAACAAAATTAGAATTGAGCAGCTCTGTCTTTTCTCTTTTGTTGATTACCACGATCCCATCCATACCAAAGTTCCTATCTTGTGTTTTTTTCTTTTTCCCAAATACAGCTAAAAACAAACTACTCTTAACTTTCCTTGCCAGATTCATCTACTTCTGAGCTTATTATTCCTGCAGAACTGTGATTTTTAAAATTTTTGGTCTTTTTTGGGGAGGATTTTTTATAGTGGTCTTGCTTATATCCTTTATGCATGTATATTTAAAATCTAAATTTGTGGGAGAATTCCCCGTGTATCCACATTGGTCTCTTCAGACAAGTCTTATTTTTCCTTTTCAGTAGATTTTTTTTTTCTGTGTGTCCTTACAGTTTCCTTCTTGAGCATGTCCCATTCTGTTTAGGTTGACTTTTCCTTAAGTAATCTAATCCATGGGATGCTACTTATCTTACCTTTGGGTCTTTTAAGACCTAGCTTCCTAAATGTAATGTGTAAGTCAGACATGCTCAGATTGCCTCTGCTGCTAGATCACAAATTCTGGAATAGATTGATCATGACCCCTTTAAAGTTCCTGTTCCCAGGTTCCAACAATCAGCTTTCCCCTGTTAATGAGAATCAAATCCAAAATAGAATCTTCCCTTGTGGGTTATCGATAAAATCAGTAAAAGAAGTCAAGAAGTTATTAGCTACGTTGCTTGAGAGAGAGAGAGAGAGAGAGAGAGAGAGAGAGAGAGAGCCCAAGAAACAGAGGTAAAAAAATAGGAATAGAGACAGAGACTAAAGGTACAGAGACGCAAAGGCAGAAAGAAATGAGAAAGCTGAGAAAGTGAGAGCATTAGAGCAAATATCCATGCACCAGGGGTTTGGCTAGTGAGCACAGTCCTTATGAGCAGGAGCAGAGTGTTTGGCTGATGCAAACCTCTCATGGATTTTGGAGCAGGTAAATAAATTCTGTTACTAGCTCTGTTAACCGTGTAATAAAGATTTGGGCTATTGGGTATAATTAAAAGTTGGGTATGGTCTAAAAGATACTGGTCAGCCAATACCAGTCTCTTATTATGGTCTCTTTCTGGATTTTCTGCATTGAATAAGGAAGTTAAAATTTTGGAATAAATCTGAAAGGGAGGTGGTTACAGGTGATGAGTCACATGAAGATATTCATGGCATTGGTATAAAGAAGGAGAAATTTGACGGGGTAGAACCATGTCTGATGTTCCATCAACATAATAGACTAGTTGATCAGTGGAATAGGTTAGGTTCACAGGACAAAATAGTCAATAACTATAATAATCTAGTATTTGACAAACCCAAAGACCCCAGCTTTTGGGATAAGAATTCGCTGTTTGATGTTCCATCAACATGAGCACATTTTCTAGGCTTACTGGAAAAGTCTTAATGAACAAATATGATCGAGGTATGTCTTGGCACTTGAATCCTGGCTTGTTGTTGACTTCAAATTCAGTGTTTCTTTCCCTGCACTACATTACACTGACTTCCTTACTTAGCCTTGCCTCTGCTGGCATCCCCAGTCCTCATTTGTGTATCCCTATATTAAATTTATTTCTGCCATTATCTCTAATCTCCATAGGACTTCAGTATAGACCAAACTCTTGGGTACAAGTGGAATGGGAGAGCATATAATTTACCAATATGTCCCTTATGACAGTCCTGTTGGGTCATAGTGGAATGGGATGTCATTGGGCCACAATGAGTTCCCCATCAGAAGTCTTCAAGCTGGGATTGGATGCCCACCTGTGGGAGGAAGAGATTCTTACTCAGCTGAGAGTTGAACTGCCTTCTAGCTCCCGATGATGCTGTGATTCTGTTACTCCAATTTTCCCAATTCTACCTACAAATTCAGAATCTGAGATAGAAGGGAGCTTGGATTTAGTCCAATCTCTACCTGAGAAGGAATTCTTTCTATTCTATCCCTTGACCAATCATCATCCAACTTTTACTTGAAGACCTCCAGTGATGAGAAATTCACTATGGTCCAATGATATTCCATTCCCTGTATCCCAGTAGAACTGTTTTTGGGAGCATATCAGTAAATAACATTCTCTCCCATTTCCCTAGTGTTTGAGAGTTCACAGTAATTTTGGAATAAATTAACTTAAGAATTATTATCTTGAATTGATGCTATGTGAAGTGAATAGAATCCAGACATCATTGTACACATCAACAGCAAGATTATATGATGATCAATTTCCATGGATGTGGCTTTTTTCAACAATGAGGTGATTCAGGCCAATTCCAATAGATTTGTAGAGAGACCCATCTGCACCCAGAGAGGGGACTATGGGGACTAAATGTGGATTACAGCATAGTATTTTCACCTTTTTTGTTGTTTGATTTTTTCCTCATTTTTCCCTTTTTGATCTGATTTTTCTTGTACAGAAATTTAAAATGTGGAAATATATATAGAAGAATTGCACATCTTTAACATATATTGGATTGTTTGCTGTCTGGGGGACAGGGTGAGGGAAAGGAAGGGAAAAAATTTGCAATACAAGATTTTGCAAAGGTGAATGTGGAAAACTATCTTTGCATGTATTTTGAAAATAAAAAGCTATTGTTAAAAATAAATAAATGAAATTTAAAAATGAATTTAATTAGTAATGGAAAAACTTGGCTTTAGGAAGTCAGAATATGACGAGGGATCATCCCGCCTCAGCTTGAAGACCTCAAGTTACAGGGAGCTCATTACCTATTAAGGCAGCTCAGACTATTGGTTATATCTGCTTGTTAGGAAATTCCTTGTTTTGTTTTTGTTTTTGTTTTAAATGAAATTTGCCTCCCTGGAACTTCTCTTGAAGAAAAGAAGACCTGGCGGATGGACACATGAGAACTATTTTCAAACATCTGAAAAACTATATGAAAAGGAACTAAGTTTATTCTTCTTGGTCTCTGGCAGTGATCAGGGGCTGAAGTAGTAGAAGCTAGGTAAATTTAAATTTGTTATAAGGGAAAGTCTAACAATTAGAGATATTCCAAAGTGAAGCGGGCTGCTTTGAGAGATCATGTTTTTCTACAATAGGACCTGGTATTCAGAAGGTACATAACAAATAGATGCTAGGTTGAGTTGGATAAAGTAGAGATTCTGCACATTGTATCCTGGATCCCTCAGGAGTCAGTCTGATAAAGCCCATGGTTTCCTTCTTAGAATTATATTTCTAAATACATGGAATAAAACTGTAGGCTTACAAAGGAAACAAAAAGATAGTGGAAATAAAGTTGATTTTTTTTCCCCAACCAAGTTCATAAACTCTCTGAAATCTTTCCAGTATCTATGCTTGTGGCCCTTTGGTCATTTCAGTTCAGCTCTATTCATGACCCCATTTGAAATTTTCTTGCCAGTGACATGAGTGGTGTGTCATTTTCTTCTCCCATTCATTTTACAGATAAGGAAACTGAGGTAAACAGGGTTAAATGACTAGCCCATAATCATACAGCTAGTAAGTGTCTGAGGTCAGATTTGAATTCGGGTCTTGTGACTCCAGGTTCAAAGCTCTAGATTGCACTATCCCAATGCCCTAATATCCATCTAGGCTTCCTTTATTGGAAGCCTTCTAGCAAAGTTTGATGGATGGCTTTTCAGGAATGTTATAGAGATTTTTGCTCAGATCTGGGTCAGATAGCTCTGAGCTTCCTGGCAGTTATGAAATTCTCTGATCCCATGTTTCAGTTAGTCAGGTTCTGATGTAACATCTCTCAAATATCCCCCTTTCTCTCCTCCGATACCACCACTACCACAGTGTAGACCCTCAGCTTTTCTCACATCCGGGGTATTGCAATAGTCTGCTGCATGTGCTGTCTGTACAGTCCTTCCCACTGTAGTCCACCAAAGTGACCTTCCTGAAACACAGTTCTGACTGTGTCACACCCTTGCTCAATAAATTCCAATAGCTCCCTATCACCTGCAGAATTAACTAGAAAATCCTGTCCAAAACCTTTATAACCTGACCCCCTTTTTACTTTCCCAGTGTATTCATATTTTACATCCCCCATGGATCCTTTGAGCCAATGATACTAGTCTCTTGGCTATTCTTCAATCAAGATACTATTTTTCAGGTCCTGAAATTCTCATGCTCTGTGTCCCCCATGTTTGAAATCTCTATCTTTCCCTCCTCCTCAAGTCCCACTTACACTGGTACCTTCTACAGGAAGCCTTTCCCTATCCCCCTTAATTCCAGACCTCTCTGTCGATCATCTCCCCTTTATCCTGGATGTAGCTTATTTGAACAGAGTACTTTTCTTTTCTTTTCTTTTTCTGTTTGTATTCCTTTCCTAGACTGTAAGATCTTAGATTTCTTTTTTTTTTATAACTTTTTATTTACAAGATATATGCATGGGTAATTTTTCAGCATTAACAATTGTAAAACCTTTTGTTTCCATTTTTTCCCTCCTTCCCCCCACCTCCTCCCTCAGATGGCAGGTAGACCCATACATGTTAAATATGTTAAAGTATATGTTAAATACAATATATGTATACATATGGACAGAATACTTTTTGTGTTGTCTTCCCATTATATTGTGAGCCCCTTGAGAAAAAGGACTGTCATTTGCTTTTCTTTGGGTTCCCTATGCTTAGCAAAATGCCCTGGACATAGGAGATGCTCACTAAATGCTTATTGACTTCCTGACCTCTATCGCTTCAAATTTTGAGTTTTCTTTCTGACTTAAATACCATCTCCTCTAGGAAGCCTTTCTTGATGCCTCCAGTTATTAGTTTTCTCTCTCAAATTATTTTTTGCATTTATCTCATGCATCTTTTTGTATTTTCCTCTTTGGGCACATTTTCATTCTTAAGAGCAGAAGCTGTTTACTTTCTATCTTTGAATCCCTAGTGCCTAACACGCAGTAGGCACCTAATAAATGTTTTTGAGGGGAATTGAATTAAAGTTGGAATTGTAGATTTCACATTTTTTTCATGGAGTTCCCTTTTGAATACTTAGCCATTACCTCCCTGGTTTATTTACTTCAGGTCAGAACTATCTTTTTATTGGAGGTGGAGGTGGCGGGGATTGGGTGGGGAGCCCAAAGCTTAAAACATTTTTACAAAACAACTCTAATGGGCAAAGCTTGGCAGTCCTACGTACAGGGCAACCACCGACTTGTGAATGAATCCCATGGGACCGGAGTCAATTTCCCGTCAAACACACACACACACACACACACACACACACACACACACACACACGTGTGTGTGTGTGTGTGTGTGTCTTTAATTAAGGGGACAAATGCTTGGCACGAGGGCTGGGAGCTTTCATGCAAAGCGTCCAGTGGCCAATGAATCCAAGATGTGGTTCAGTTTCCATCTGGTATCCTGCCTTTTTCCCCCCATACTGTCTCCCTCCCCATGTTTGTGAGTCTTGGAGCCCCTAGCTCCCTCCAAGCCCTTTTCCAATTTCCTCAGTTATTAGTGCTGTTCCCTGAAATTACTCTGAATTTCTTTTATATTTATTTATCTGTGAACATGGTTTACTTCTCCGGTCTCCGACTTGTATATCCTAAGTTGTCTGCAGGTTATCTTTCTCGTTAGATGATGAGCTCCCTGAAGGCAGGGACTAAGTTGTCTACTTTATTTTTTTGTATCCTAGGTGCCTAGAATGGCACACAACAGGTGCTTATTCATGCTTGTTGGAACAATGAAGAAAAGAAGGAAGGAAAGGTGGAAAGGAAGACAGGAGGGAAAAAGAGAGCTAAGGAGGAAAAAAGATAGGAAGAAAAGAATAATTCCTCTACATATGGATTCGTCTTCACTGTAAGCCTTTGGAGATCATGTCTCTTAATGCTCCAGTATCAGGTTGTATCAGTATCCAGTATCAGTAGTAGACTGTGTCCATACAGTTAATAAAATGTAAGATAGCCCTTAAAATCTCACATCCAGGAGAACATAAGCTTCTTTCAGTCAAAGTCTCTCTGTCATATTTGTATCCCTGGGGTTCCTTCAACTCCTGAAACAGAGAAGGTCCTTCTTGAGCGAATCTTCCCCTTCACAGGGCTCTCCAAGTTTTCCCAAGAACCTTGAAAGCATTCTCTCAGCAATTCTATTTTATAGGAGCTTAGATGGTAGTTATCCCATTTTATAGACAAAGATGCTTATTGATGATCAGAATTGGGCGTCTTAGAAGGTTGTATCCAGAATCTCAGAGCTAGAATGACCTTAAGCTCTAGAATATGGAATATCAGAGCTGGGAAGGGCCGTTAGATTTAGGAAGCTGTCTTAGTTTTGACTTTATTATAAGACTCTTCTCAGGTTACTGATCATTTAATTCAATCTTCTCAGTGTACAGATAGAATAATTGAGCCCAACAACGGGAAACAATTCATTCAGAATCATACTACAATTTGCTGTCAGGGGCAGAAATAATAGCACAGCACAGACTCTTTCCACTACTCTCTTCCTCCTTTTCCAGTGGGTGATGAGTATTTGGAGATGACCACGAGGTCTTTGCCAAGTGGGGCTGACTCTTGCTCCCCTTTTGTGTATAATTTGCCTGGAGGAGGGGTCCTGCCCTTGCCTTTGTCTCTGCTTTCCCCTCTCATTCAGGCTTTACTTATGTTGGACGGTCTTCCACTTGGAGGGGTTCTCCTTCCAATCCCGCTCCTTCTGGGAATTCTCTGATCAACATGGTCCACAGCAATTCCCCCCTGTCCGGAGCCCCCTACTTCTGTATCTGTCAGTCAAGGCCAGCCTGGCCCTGAGCTAGGGAATCTGACTCCGGGGCTTACGTGTTTTTGGCCCCGGCCTCTTTTGGGTGTGGAGGGATTGTGCCTCTCTTGGGATCCACTTGGAGGAAACCCCGGGTCCTCTGTGCCCTGGAGAAAACATGATTAATAAATATTGGTTGATTGATTCATGGGGCGATAACATTTCCCTTTCAAGATGCCGTAAAAACGAATTGGCTCAGGCCTCTGGCAGGCCGGAGGGCCTTGGAGTCTGGAGGATGGAGCTTCCGAGGGCCCGTTCTTGGAGACTTTCTTTGTGGGCTGAGTTTCCAGCTGTTTAATCATGGTTTTTTGTCATGTGTGGGATTAATTACAAGGCAGCCGATGAAGCAGGCCCGGGGTAATGCCAACCGGATGTTTGTGGGATCCCGTTTTTTTTTTGCCCGGCTACTCCACATGCAGCTTGAGTATCTGAGAGGCTAGAGTTGAAAGGCCCTCACCTGACTTGTGTGCAGGCCCCATCATCATCCACCCGGACAGTGCAAGAGCTTCTTCATGGGCCTTCCCCCCTCCATTTCCTCCTTCACTTGCTGCCAAAACCGGCTTCCTTATAAGCTGATCCATTATGTTGTTCCTCTGCTCAGAAGCCATCCGTGACTCTCTAGTGAAGATGACCGAGTGAAATTCAAGTTCTTCTTCCTGGTGATCCTCTTTACTCTCTAGCTTTGCCCTGCCCTTGCAGACCTTTCTTCTATACAAACAAATCTGAACCCAGGACCCTGGACTCCAAACCCAAGCATGCTTCCCACTGCACCAATCACTGAATGACGATGTTCTCTACGGCTGCAGGAGGCATCTCTTTCTGATTTGGAGAACAGGGAGCAGCACCTAAGAGGGGAGAGGTAAGGATTGGAGGGACAGTACTCGGGAAACGGCATGGGGGCTGGTCTGCTTTCACATGTCTCCAAAGGAAAGGCCCTTCAAGGGTAAAAGATTTTCAGGCTGGAAGGACTTGTTGCAGATCCGTGCCCCAAAGCAGGTGGAAACACCAAATTAGACAACAAGGCTGTCTGTGAGTATGTACTAGCAGGTAAAGTGTACTCACCTTCAGATAGGACTGAAGGAGAAACCTTCCCGGGGCAATCACATCAACGATCAATCACCCCAGCTCCCATTTCTCCAGTACTTTGAGGTTTACCAAAAAACAATTCTCCCACAAACAACTCTATGAGGGGCACAAAGTCGGAATTATTTCCATTTCATAGATGGGGAGACTTACTAAGAGGAAGAAAGTGACATTCTCAAACCAATGCTCTTAACCAGTCTGATAACTTCTCGGTCAGTGTTGGAGCTGATAAGGAGGCTTGGGGCAAAGGTGAAGGTGAGGTTGACCTTGAGCTGTTGATCAACCATTAGCCCTAGCAAAATAGCAAAATGTGGACTTTGAGGAAGGAAAGACTATTTCCAAGCTGGGACATTGGAAAAGGAACCAGACAAAGTTCAAATACTACTGACTGCAGGAGGACCCCATCCCCCTGAGCTGCTAGAATCTAACAAAGTTAGCTCTCTTCTGAACCATAGCTTTCTCATCTGTAAAATGGGCACAATCCAGAGCTAGACAATCTCCCTTACAGGAAAGGGGGACTGTGATGATCCAATAAGGTCCCCAGAGGTTGATTTTGGTCTCCAGGGAGGGAGTTAGGTTGATTCTAACTCTGATCTTGTCTTTCTCTCCTGGAAGGACTCCCCATGTCTCCTGCCCACATCTTGGTCCTTATAGCCCTTTGAGGCTCAGCTTCTTCCTCTGCTTTTAGCCTCTCCCTACCCTAATCCATCTTCTACTCAGTTGCCAAGATGATTTTTCTAAAGCAACAATTTACTCATCTACCCATAATTCCAGAGGCTCCCCATTACCTTCAGGCACAAACAGATTCCTTGGGTATTTAAATCAGAGCCTCCTCGCTTTTCTAGTCTTCTTCCCCACACTCGACAATCCAGCCACTCTAACATCCTTGCTATTCCTCACACGTGACACTACATCACAGCATCTTTGAGTTGGAAGTAATCTCCGAGACTTCTAGAAAGGAATCTCCATTCTGACAAGTCAATGGTCATAGAACCTTTCCTTGAAGACTTCTGAGAAGCCGAGACAACCCCTTCTACCCCACTGTCAGAAAGATGTCTCAGCTCATCCCTAAATCTGTCTCTTCAATTTCCACCAAGTATTACTGGTTCTTCTCTTTGGGGCTGAACAGAATAAAGCTCTTCTGAAGACCTAGAATGGACCATCCTCTGGATCCTATCCAGCTTGTCAGGATCCTTCTTAAAACATGGCGCTCAGAAATGAACACAGTAACTACAGATGTATGGGCCAAGGGACAGAAGGATTTCCATTTACTACAGAAGCTCTGGTCCTCAATGCAACTGTCCCATGAACTTGCCCATGAGCCTTTGTTTTGGCCCCTCATGCCTATAACACTTTTCCTCCTCTCCTCTGCCTCTTAGAATCCTTTAAGATTCTGCTCAATGCCCTTTCTTCCCAAAGCCTTTCTCTGTCTCCCCAGCCACGAATGCCTTCTCTTTGCTCTGTCCCTATCTTCTAGGTACTCTTTTATTTCTCCTCATTAGAGTGTAAGTTGCTAGAGGGCAGGTATGGTTTCACTATGTCTGTTGTATCTCCAGCATCTAGCAAAGTACTTGACATACAACAGATGTTTAATAAATGCTTGGATCATCTAAGTAATGATTTTAAGCTTCCAAGTCAAAAGAGCTTTGGGTGAAGGTGACTAGAGATCTCAGAAAACCAGGGAAAGTGCTTTACTTACCCTTGGGAATCTGGAGCCCTGAGACTGAGTCCTGGCTTTGACTCTTATTATCTTGTGTGACCCTGGGCAAATGACTAAGCCCTATAGCCCTGTTGGGTGAGTCAATCATTCTCTGAAACTCAGTTTTCTCTTCTGAAAAGTGGGGAAAATAATGCTTTGATTTCCTCACTTAATTGTTGACAGGACATCACATTATAAACTGGAAGTCATCATAGGAGTATATGGTTCTTCAGTTGTTGTTTCAATCATGTCTGATTCTTCAAGATCCTGATTTTGGGTTTTCTTGGCAGATAATGAAATGAAACCTCTCCCTCCCTCCCTCCCTCCTTCCTTCCCTCCCTCTCCCCTCTCTCTTTCTTTCTTTCTCTTCCTTCCTTCCTTCCTTCCTTCCTTCCTTCCTTCCTTCCTTCCTTCCTTCCTTCCTTCCTTCCTTCCTTCCTTCCTTCCTTCCTCCCTCCCTCCCTCCCTCCCTCCCTTCTTTCCTTCCTTCCTCCATTTTATTTTTTTCTAGTTACTTATTGAGATAGTTTTCAAAATTCATACTTGTAAGATTTTAAGTTTCAGTTTTTTCTTCCTCCCTCCCTTCCTTCCCCATCCTAGACGGCAAGCAATCTGACATAGGTTATACATGTATAGTCACATTTTGCATTTCATAATCTTCTCTACCTGACTGGTAAACTATTCCTTGCTTCCCAATTTTCTTATAATATTGTCCTTTGGGTCTAAATCAGAAACACATTTTGGCCTTCTCTTAATATAGGGAATGAGATGTTGGTTCCATTTCTTTTCACAGCTCATTTTACAGATGAAGAACTGAAGCAGAATGAAGTGATTTGCCCAGGGTCACACAGCTAAAGTGTATGAGGCTAGATTAGAACTCATAATAAAGAGTTTTCCTGATTCTACCTCGTGCCACCTAGAGGTGGGGGGATAATTAGCAGATCTATAACAATGGTGTGTGTGTGTGTGTGTGTGTGTGTGTGTGTGTGTGTGTGTGTGTGTGTGTTAGAAAGGCCAGTTATGTCACAGAATCATTGAAAATCTGGCTTGAAAGTTTCCTCATAGACCTTTTAGTCTAACCCGTATTTGAACAAGCATCTCCTCTCCATCAGACCCAATAACTGTTCCTCCAGCCTCTGCTTGTAGAGCTCTAATCACGGGAAGGTCACTCTCCCTCCCCTCCCATTTTATTTCTGGGCAGCTCTAATTTTTAGGAATTTTTTCCTTATATGGAGATGAAATATATCTCCGGTACCTTCCCTCCATCACACCTTGTTCTGCCCTTGGGGGCCAAACACAACAAGCTGTGTTTTATGCAACAAACCCTCGAAGATATTATCATGTCCCCTCTAAGTCTTTTCTTCTCCAGGCTAAATATTCCCAGCTCATTCAGCTGGATCTTTGTATGGCCCGGACACAGGGTCCTTCCCCGTCCCGGTGCCCCTTCTCTCTCCTCGTCCTTCTCGCACTGGACACCCAGAAGGGAATCTGTTCCTTGGTTTGGCTCGAGTGTCGAGTACGTGTGTGGGAGTCATGTGAAACCCGGCTGGAGAAGAAGGTGGGAGCCAGCCTGGGAAGGCGGGGAGGACCTGGCCAGGGCCCAGGGCAGGCGTTTGTTTCGTTTACACTCTGGCCTGCTGGGTTCACCAGGAAGAACATCCCGCTCTCCCGCTCTCGGCTCTCCAGGCCCGTGTTGATCCTGGCGGGGCCCGAGCAGGATTTAAGTTACCCTGTTGCTTTAAGAAAGAAAAAACAAAAGGCCAATGAGATCCCAAATGATTTTAGAATTGTGAAGCTTGTTTGAAAACTTGCGATAAACACCAGTTGGAAGGAAGTGATAATACCGGGCCTCCGTCTATTTATTTACGGGTTTGTACAACTCCAGGGATATTGGGCTCTAAGGGGGAACAGATGGGACATTGTAAGGGGCTGGGGAAGGCTGCGGGGAGCTCCCTTATCGGGAGGTAATCTAATGCTATGGAGCCTTTTCCAAAAACAGGACAGTGAATATGAGAAGGAGGCAGGGAGGGTTCGAGAGGGCGGGGGCAGCTAGAACAACCGGGGGGCTTCCATCTGACGCCAGATCCCGGGGAGCCCCGGGCAAGGGAGCCCGGAGAAGGACGTTTGAGGACACCCAGGGTGCAGCCAAGGACCCCAGAGAGGCCAGGGGTGCACGTGGGACCCAGGGCAGGGAAAGCCGAGCTGGAATCCGGCCTCTGATGCTTATTAGCTGTGAGACTGTGAGCAAATCCCCAGCTCTGAGCTTGAGGTTTCTCCTCTGTAAAACAGGGTTGAAACTACCGCATCCCCCACCTCCCAGACTTGGTCAGTTGTTTTTCAGGCACCTGGAACAGAAATACTGGAGTGATTTGTCATTTTCTTCTCCAGTTCATTCTATCATTGAGGAAACTGAGGCAAAAAAGGTGTGTGTATCTGAGACCAAATTTGAACTCAGTTCTTCTGAGTCAGGAAGAATCCACTACACTGAGCTCTGTGAAATCATTTGAAAACTTCCATATGCTATAAATGATCACTATCCTTAGGCCCAGTGAAATTTCAAAGGGATTTCTATAAAGTTTTATACTTATGTTTTAAAAAAAAAATCAATAGGTGTGGATGAGCCGAGTGCTCTGTCCCCTATAGCCCTCAGCTGCCCCTCGTGAATGTTTTAAAGCCGGTTTAGGGTTCTGTTTGGCTTCAGAGTCGGGTATAATAGGTGGCAATTGCTAGGAGGCCATTTTCAGCTTCCTACCAGTGATGATCTTCCTCAAGTGAAGGGGTGAGCTTCTCTGGTCCTTGGAGGGCTCCAAGCAGAGCCTCTGGGCCATGTTTAGGTTCTTTTTAGCTTCCAGCTCCAGAATTCTGATCTTTTGTGGGATCTTCCTCCTCCAGAGAGCCCAGCTCACACCAGCTTCTTGTTCACACAATGGGGACCCTGGCAAACCATCTTGTGGGTATTTCTGTATAACATGGCACTCTTGCCCATGTCCCAGGAGTTCTACTGCATGCCTCAGGTGACACAATGATGATAATTTCACATGAGAATGACAATATTTATATATGAATCTACATATATAAATGGTCTACAATGGGCTTTAAGGGATGTCACCTGCTCATGGATATGAGGATGTATTCAAGCACCTCCCAGTATTACCTACTCCTCCTCCATCCATTTGTGCAGAAGGTAGACTTCCCATTGTCCTATTTTCTCTCAGTTCTTCCTTCCCCTTCCTTTTCCCCTGCTTATTTTCCTTGTTGAAGGCCAGTGAGAGCATTGGCTTGGTTTGAAGTTTTCTTCATGTTTCCTTCAGCTAAAGTCCCTCCCTCCCCCAAGGAGTATATATACACAGAAATCTCTCTCTCTCTCTCTCTCTCTCTCTCTCTCTCTCTCTCTCTCTCTCTCTCTCTCTCTCTCTCTCTTTTGGGCTGAGGCAATTGGGGTTAAGTGACTTGCCCAGAGTCACACAGCTAGGAAGTGTTAAATGTTTGAGGACATATTTGAACTCAGGTCTCCTGATTTCAGGGCTGGTGCTCTATCCACTGCACCACCCAGCTGCCCCTTAGAAATCTCATTTAAAAAAAATTAATATGAAAGGCTTTTTTTGGGGGGGGGAGCAGAATGTGAAATTCTGGGTGGAGGGATAGGTCAGATTTCATGTAGGAGATGGTCCTGGAACTGAATCATAAGGGAACTCAAGCGATTCTAAGAGAAACAGGTGAACCTTTGTGGTTTAGGGGACTGCATGTGCAAAGGCTGGGAGGTGAGAGATGAGATGTTGATTATGGAGATAGAGCAAGTTGGTCAGTTTGTGAAGGACAGAGTTCCAACAAGCCGGACTGTGAGGGGCTTTGAAGCGCTCCCCAGGAAGTTTCTAAGGACAGGAACTGTACCCAGTCTTTCTCAATTCTCTTCCATCTCCATGGGAGACCTTGGATAAAGGCAGGTTATATCTGAGTTCTTAAGAGAACCCTATCCCAAGACTGATGAGCTGTAAAGAGTCCAACCTATAGAACTGAGTGCTGACGAGTTTTTGGAGCTGTTTTTGGAGTTGCTTGGGGGCTGTTCTTCGGGGTGGGGCAGCTGGCCCCCCTCCAGAGTTTCAGTTCAATGAGGCCCTGTGTGCTTATGCAAATGGATTAGCACTAATCGCTCCCTAATGAGAAGCAGCTTAGAGATAAGATCTGGAGCGGAAAACCTTTCTCTCCAAACCGAGACCTGGGCAAACCAGAAGAAATGTGGAAAGTGCAGATAAAGCCCCTTCCCCAAAGGAAGCCTGTAGCCCACAGCTGTGGGTGGCTGTTGAGACCCACCACTAGTCAACCTGCCCCCAAGAGGGAATTCTCAGCTTGGCCCTTTAATGGCCAAAGTTGAAACTGACTTGACCACCATTGAGGGAGGCTGGACTAGCTGCCCTCTGGGACCCTTCCCATCTTTGGGTCTTCTCCAAGTTTACCTAATTTATCTAGGAGTACTAGTACCATGTACTTGAATGAGAACATCACCCATTAGTGATCCTACCTGAAGATTTTAACTTTTCAGCCACATGTTTTATGTCATGTGACTATTACCAGATGGGACCCAGGAATGACTGGATTCAGGTCTGCTCAGTTTCCATTTTTTTCTTTTTCTTCTCATTTTCATAGTTTTTTTTTTTAAATTTTACATCACCTTTATTTCCAAATATTATTCCTTATTTATTCCAAGTACATTATTACTATTATTATTAATTATTCCTAAATTATTCCAAATATATTTCTTATTTCTTCCCTCATTCAGTGAGCTGGCTCTCAAACAGATATTTAAAGAAAAAAAGCAGTTTAGCAAAATCGACACAATAGTTGAGTATGATGCCAGGCAAAATTTTAAACCTATAGTTTCTTACCTCTTCAAAAAAGGGGAGGAAAGTGATATTTTCTCAATTATTCTTGAATTAAGTTTAGTTTTTGTAATTATACAGCCTTCAGTTTCTTTCCTTCTTTCCAGTTACAATGTATACTGTGTGTATACTGTTTTCCTGACTTTATATACTTGATTATGGATCAGTTCATACAAATCTTCCAATACTCTTCGAATTCTTCATATAGTGTAGCAATATGCCATTGTACTCATGTGCAACAATTTGTTTAGTGATTCTCCTATGTTTAAAGCCCACTTTAAAATTTAGTGTCTTTTATGTTCACATTTCCTGAAATGTCCTTTTTATGGTACAGTCCAAATCTGAAACAATCTTGATTGGCTGGATTATTGAGCCAAACATAATAAGTTAAAATTTAATAGTGATCAGTACCATATGTTTACTCCACCAAGTCCTACTCTGATGTTTCCCTGTGGTGAGTCTTGATCTTGGGTTCTCCAGGGTTCTGTCAGCAGAATACAGATTCTATCATTCTGGAATGGCTTTGGTTAAAATCCTGGAAACAGACTGTGTCTACTTTCTGGGAATCCGCCTGCATCATTTCAAAGTCACTCAGTACCAAGAGGCTAGCCATTTGGGAATAGGTTCTTTGATTATGGAAATCATGGAATGAAGCAAAATACAAAATTGCCCTTGGTCCTGTGCAGTGGCTATGATGGAGTGGTGGAAAAGAAAATTGGGGGGCTGACCATTATCCACTTTTTAGAAATTCTGTAAACTTTAATCTGTTTCTGGTCCTGTGAAAGTGAGATCCTTCTTCTAAAACAAGTGAATAGACGTGTGATTGGAGCAACTGACTCTTATCAGTCTGACTGTCTTGATGTGGCTGAACCCAGAAGCCAGAAGGAAGTTGGAAGGATACATGGTTGTCCTTGGCAAAATAAATAAAGGTGTGTGGGAGTTGGTTTTGTTGTGTGTTGTTGGCACTGAAAAACATTTCATGGGACGTTTGATGATCTTGTATTGCTATAATTAATCAAAACATTATCAAGCACTTAGTGCTTGACAGACATTGTACCAGGTGCTGGGATACAAACACAAAAATGAAACTGTCCCTTGCCCTTCAGGAGCTTATTCTAGTTAATCATCAGAAA
The DNA here is from genome assembly GCF_016432865.1 of Antechinus flavipes. Classification (NCBI taxonomy): domain Eukaryota; kingdom Metazoa; phylum Chordata; class Mammalia; order Dasyuromorphia; family Dasyuridae; genus Antechinus; species Antechinus flavipes. The sequence continues at coordinate 477,795,325 of NC_067401.1, read as the reverse complement.
CCACAAGTATTACAGATACAAAATAGTATTTATGGTAAGGTGTTAGCACTTGGGTGGGCAGATGAGGCAGGAAAGACTTCATTTAGAACAGAATTTCTTGACTTGGTTTCCTTGGAAGGAGTCTATGGATAGATTTCAGTGGGTCTGTAAATTAGAATGATGCAAGCAATACAGAAGTCTTCTCAGCTGATAAACTGAGATACCCAGGGGAAGTCCAGTTATACTGTCAAAGTGCGACCTGCAGTCACAGTTCCAAATTCTCTTTTTCCCTGAAATCAGGGAGATGGAATAGCAATTAAACTGCAATCCCCCAGTAGAAGAGATTCTCGTTTTAAGTTCTCAACCAAAATCCTATCTTCTATAAGAAGCCTTCCCCAACCTTTCTTCATTCTACTCATTTGCTTTCTATTATTTATACACATTTGTTTGCTGTGTTCCCTATTAGGTGAAAATTCCTTGAGGTCAGGAACTGTCTTTTTTCTCCTTTTGAATTTTCAGCATAGTGTCTGGGATATAGTAGGTGCTCAATAAATGTTTACTGACTTATTGATTGAAGTTCAGAGCAATTGGATTAGGGGAGAGGCAACCTGGTATAGTGGATCTAGGGTCAATGAACTATATTACCAGGAAGATGTGGGCAATGGTACATATTGGCTCTGAGGTCCTCTCTAAAGACTGTAGGTTTTAGAAAATGGACCCTTCTGCATTGGTGGTGGACGTTTCCTCACCTGATAGCACAAATGAAACCACAAGTCCAATGCTGATGTTCTTTAGTCCCTGTCCATCTGGCATCCCTGCCAGTTCTGAGATTCAGAGACCCAGTAGTTCTAGGAATCTGACATTAGGTGTGTCCATATGTCTGTCTTTGTCATTGTGGCTGCTGTGGCTTCCATAGTTCCCATGTCTCTATCACAAAGAACTTTTATGACTACAAACTTATGAGGCTGGGAGTGCAAGGACTCTTCATTTTATAGGTCAGAAAACAGACTCAGAGAGAGGCATTGACCCATTTTGGGTACAACAGTCAATAGAGGGCAAAGCTGATCTTCAAACCCATATCTTTGACTTCAGCTCAGGGCTTTTCCCATCACACAAACCTTTCTTTTCTACAGTAATGCTGAGCCCTTCCCTGGAGTGGAGTGAGTCTGGGATGATGTATTGGTAATTCAGAGAAAGCCCAAGGTGCATTTCTGATGAGGTGGTTGTCTGAAATATCACCTTATACTGGCATGTTGAGAGCATCAGAAAAAGCAACAAAGCAAAAAATGGGCAAGGGTGTGATCTCTCACTTTAGGGGATAGAGGGATAATTATCTATCAATTGGGGAACTCAGGCTAACTTTGTTAACCCTGCAGACTCTTTGGCACAGACCCTAGACATCTATTAGAAATCATTTTAGAATGAATGTCAATCAATTGGGATATGGTTGAATAAGTTATGGCATATGAATGTAATGGAATCTATTTTTCTATAAGAAATCATGAACAGGCTGATTTCAGAAAAGCCTGGAAAGATTTACATGAACTGATGCTACATGAAGTGAGTAGAACTGGGAAAACATTGTACACACAACAGCAAGATTGTATCATGATCAGTTCTTCTCAGCAATTCAATGATCTAAGGAAATTCCAATCAACTTTGGATGGAAAATACAATCTACATCTAGAGAGAGAATTATGGAGCCTGAATGTGGTTTGAACTATACTATTTCTTTTCTATTTTGTGGTTTTGTCTTTTGTGCTGATGTTTCTTTTCCAACATGACTTATATGGAAATATGTTAGAAATGAATAGAGTGCTTGCTGTCCTGGGGAGGAGGAAGGTATGGGAGGAAGAGAGAGAAAAAACTGAAACTCAAAATCTTGCTACAAATGAATTTAAACCCATATTTACATGTAAACCATAAAATCATATTTACATGTAAACCATAAAACCATATTTACATGTAATTGGAAAAATAATAGGCTATTAAAATTAAAGAAGGTATTATTCTAGAGAGGACTGGCACTGAGCTTTTCCTCATTTGAGCAGAGGATTTGGTGGAAATGGGGTACCTTCTCCCAAACCAGTAAAGTCTAGTGGGTTTTTATAGGATTCTTATCCTAACTTTAAGATAAAAGAAATGGGCTAGAAAAATGAACATACAACAAAAAAGATTTGACCATAAAGAACTATTCTGGTGTCAGGAAAGACCAAGAAATAAACTTAGGAGATAATGATTAAAAATGCCTACAAGCAAAGCCTCAAAGAAAAATGATAATTGGATCCAAGATCAACATGAATTCCTGGAGGAGTTTAAGAAAGCAGTAAGAATGGTAAAAGAAAATTATAAAAGAGAATTGACACTTGGTAGGAGGAGCACAAAAATACTGAAGAAAATAGCACTTAAAAAATAGTGTTGTCCTAATGGGAAAAGAAACACAAAAATTTAACAAGGAAATAATTCTTTTTTTAAAAATAACTTTTTATTGACAGAACCCATGCCAGGATAATTTTTTACAACATTATCCCTTGCACTCACTTCTGTTCTGATTTTTCTCCTCCCTCCCTCCGAAAATAATACTTTTAAAAAACAAAAATGGCCAATTATAAAAAGAGACATAAAATCTCATTGAAGAAAGTAATACCTTAAAAATTAGAATTGGACAAGTAGAAGTTAATGATTCCATCAGACATCAAGAAGCAACAAAACAAAATTTTAAAAATGGAAAAGAAATTGATGAAATGTGAAATATCTTATCCCCAAAATAACTGCTGTAGAAAATAGATCAAGTAGAGATAATTTAAGACTTATTGAAATCTCCAGGACAATCCCAATAGACTTTGGATAGAAAATACCATCTACATTCAGAGAAAGAACTATGGAGATTGAATGTAAATCAACACATGCTATGTTCACTTTTTTTTTCTATTTTTTTCTCTCATGGTTTTTCCTTTTGTCCTGATTTTTCTCTCTCAACACGATTCATAAAGCAATGTATATTAAAAACAAGCAAATAAATAAATAATTGGACTACCTGAAAGTCATGATCAAAAAAGGGGCTAGACAGAATGTTTTGAGAAATTATTAAGAAAAACTGCCTCAATACTTTAGATGCAGAGAGTAAAATAGAAATTGAAAGAATTCACTGATTACCTTCTGAAAAAAATTCCAACTGAGTGTGGATCACAGTATAGTATTTTCACTTTTTTGGTTTTATTTGCTTGTATTTTATTTTCTTTCTCATTTTTTTCTTTGTGATATGATTTTTCTTGTGTAGCATGATAATTGTGGAAATGTGTATAGAAGAATCACACATATTTAACATATATTGAATTACTTGCTGTCTAGAGGAATGGGTGGAGGGAAGGGAGGGGGAAAATTGGGAACTCAAGGTTTTGCAAGGCTGAATGTTGAAGACTATGCATATGTTTTGAAAATAAAAAGCTTTATTAAAAAGCTCTCTCTATAATGTCTGTCTGTCTATCTATCTATCTATCTATCTATCTATCTATCTAGATATAAAAAGATCTCAAAATGAAAATTTCCAGGAATATTTTAGCCAAAATCCAGAACTATTCAGGCAAGGCAAAAATATCAAAAGCAGCCAGAAAGAAATAATTCAAGTATTATGAAGCCTCATTCACGTTAGAATTGATTCATTAAGAGAAGACTATATGTACATCCTCAGTTGGATGTAGAAATCTATCTTGTCCAACATGGAAGAAGGAAGAGAAGGGGATAGGGAGATATTGGGGGAAGGGAAGTAGTGATCCAAAGCAAAACAGACTTTTGAGAGAGATAGGATAAGGAGAGAGAGAGGGATAAAGAAGAAAATAAGATTGAGGGAAATACATAATTAGTAATCACAACTGCCACCACAAATGATATGAGCTGTCTCACAAACAGAAGCACAGAGTTGAATGGATTAGCAACCAGAATCTATTAATATGCTGTGTAGAAGTCAGTGAGACACAAAGTTAAAATCAAGGCTGGAATAGAATTCATTAAGCTTGAGCTTAAGTAAAAAAAGGCAAAGGTAGCAACCATGATCTCAGACAAAGTAAAAGCAAAAATAGACCTAATTAAAAGAGATAATCAAGGAAACTACATTTTTTAAATGGTACATTAGATAATGAAGTAATATCAAAAAACTTCATAGCAAATTTCTCTGACAGAGGGTTCACATTTTGAATATATGGGACCTAAGTCAAATTTATAAAAACAGGAGTCATTCCACAATTGATAAATGGTCAAAGGATATGAACAGGAAGTTTTCAGAAAAAGAAATCAAAGCTATTTATAGTCATAGGAAAAAAGGTTCTAAATTACTATTGATTAGAGAAAGCCGACTTTAGAACAATTCACCTACTCCCTTGCCCGTATCAGAAACTACAAATGCTGGAGAGGATGAGGGACCCAGGGACAGTAGGTACATTAATGAAGTGTTGGTAGAGTAGTGAGCCAGTCCGAACATTCTGGACAACAATTTGGAATTATAACTAAAGTACTAGAAAACTGTGTATACCTTTTGACACAGCAATACTACTATTAGGTCTATATTCCAAAAAGATCCCCAAAAGGGGAAAAAACCATTTATATTTTTAAAAAATTTATCACAATTCTTTTGTGATGGCAAAGAATTGAAAATTGAAGGGATTTCCATCAATTGGGGAATGGCTAAACAAGTTGTGGTATATGATTGCTATGGAATACTACCGTGCTATAAGAAATGATGGGGAGAGTGTTTCAGAAAACCACATCAAGACCTATATGATGTGATGCAAAGTGAAGTTAGAAGAACCAGTGGATCATTGTGCACAGTAACAGCAATGCTGTGAGATGATCAGCTGTGAGAGACTAGGGCTACTCTGAACAATACAATGATCCAAGACAATTCTAAAGGACTCATGATGAAAAATGCTATCCATCTCCAGAGCTAGAACTGATGAATTCTTAGTGCAAATTGAAATGCAATTTTCTCAATTATTTTTAAAAAATTTGTTTTGTGATATGTTTAATATAAAAATATTTTTCATGACTTCACGTGTATAATTGATATTACATTGTTTGCTTTTTAAGTGGCTAGAGGAGAGGCAAAAGGGAGGGGCAAAGAACCTGCAGCTCAATATTTAAAAAGAAAAGAATGTTAAAAAATAAATAAATGAAAAAGAATAGCAGGGATTTTCTAGAGATCCTTACTCTGTCTATGGCGTACATAAGCAGTACTCATTTCCAGGTTGTCCAGTAATTTTAAAAGAAGTCACAGGTGCCGAACCACTTGAACAAAAGGGTAAGATGGAGAGGAATCTGATAGTTCTATGATAATCACACATTTGAGCACTGGACCAGGTCTGAGGTTAATAATAACAATAATAGATAGCACTATATATATATGTACATATATACATATATATGTATATATATATATATGTGTGTGTGTATATATATATATATATATATATATATATATATATATATATATATATATATAGTGTGAAGTACACTGCACTTATTTTACAATTATAATCTCATTTCATCCTCCCAACAACCCTGGGAGGTATATCTAGTTATTATCCCCATTTTACAGTTGAGGAAACTGAGACAAAAAGAGGTTAAGTTTCTTGCCTAGGGTCACACAGGTAGTAAGTGTTTGAGGATAAATTTGAACTCCGAGCTTCCTGATTTCAGATGTAGCTCTCTATGCATTGGGACTCTCTTGTTATTGATTGTCCTTTGATCTGGAAGAGGCCCTTGATGTCAAGGAGGTGATGCCATGACATGCAAGTGAATTGGATTTAATGAGGGAAGGTCACCTGCCTCACTTTCCCCTCCAGAACCTTTTTGGATCCAGTGACCAGATATAGATCAGGATGATTGGAGATGGCTCTGGATGCAATGGAAGACTTCAGCCTTTTTAAGTTAAGGTCTTCAATAGGTTTGATTGAGGCTGCACCCATTCAGTGATTAAAACTAGATAGTTGAGGCAAAGAATCTCCTCTTTGATCTAGTTTAAAAAAATCTAAATAAGTAAATAACTAAATCTGGAGGGGAAGACCCAAACAGAAATGATTGCTATTTATATTACTGACGCTTAATGGCCACAGAACAGAACAATATTCTTTCTCAGTAGAAATGGCCTGATTGTTCTTATTACTTTGTATTGGAACAAGTGGACTTCCAGCTTTGGTTTTCATAACTTTAATTCTGCTCATAATTCACCCCATTTTCTTTTCCATGTTAGTTCTATATTTGTCTCTTTTTCCCTGGGAGAGAATTTGTTAGCTCCTTCCTGAGTAGGAAGCTCACTATAGCTCCCATTTCTATACTACACTGAGATTTAAAGTGTTTGCTTTACAACATCCACGTGAGCACAGTTGGATATGGTTTATGATCCTTGTTTTTTTCAGCTTTGTCCTGCAAGTGAAGTGACTTGACATCTAAGATCTCCTTTCTTGGGCATCTGAACCCCACTGTGTCGTAGAAGGGGTAAAAAAAAAAACAAAGCCCCACAAAAGTCCTGGATACCAGTTTTGAATCCTATGGGTGCATGATAAACTCATTCCTCCCTCTCCGCTTCAGTTTCTTCTATAAAATGAGGAGGGGTAGAATAAATGATCTCTAACTTCCCCACTGCTATCCCCACACACCAACTCTATATCATCGGACTACTATGATAGCCCTCAGCTGAATTTTCTGACTGTGGATTTCTCTTGGAATCAAGGCTACCTCTAATTTCCATTCCATGGAAACAATTCTCTCTCTCTTCCTTTTAAAAATTCAAAACATTTTTGTTCTGATCTTTTATTTTTATATTACCATCATTTCCCAATATGTTACCCTTTCTTTCCTATCCTCAGAGACCTATATCTTAGAGGAAAAAAGCAGTTCAAGAAGTAATAGATCAATAGAATGAGAAAGAATATGTATCATGTCACATGAGTAGTCATCCGCAAGGAGGGAGAGGGGTTCATTTGTTCAGCTCTTCTTTGAAGCCGGGGTTGGTTGTTAAAATCACACTTTTTAATGTTCCTTCCATTTTCATTGTGGGAGTCATCCTATATTGTTTCTGGGGATTGTGTTTATAGTATTTTGTGTCAGTTCACATAAGTCTTCTTATGATCCTTTGAATTCTTCATATTCATCATTTCCTAGGGCAGTGATATTCCATTATTCATGTATGACAATTTGTTTAACTATTCCCCACTTAACTTGTTTCCAGTGTGTTTATCTTTTCCCCAATTAACTTGTTTCCAGTTTTTTTTTGCTACCACAAAAAGTGCCATTATAGATGTTTTGTTTTACATGGGACTTTTCTAACTTTGCCTTCCCTGGGGCTATATGGCTGAATCAATGTTATCACTGGGTCAAAGGGCACAACCATTTTAGCCATTTTCTTCCCATAATTCCAAACCAGTTTTCAAAATGGTTGGATCAATTCCTAGCTCCACCAACTGTTTATTAATGTGCCTGTCTTTCTATAGTCCCTCCAACATTATGTTTTTTCCATGATACCCTTACTGTTTGTTATCCCTTCTAAGAAAGTGGCAGGTCAAGAAAAGGATGGGCTCCTTCCTTTTCTGTCACTGGAAACACTGATAGAATTATACAACTTTTGAGATGAAAATCCAAGTTGTGTATTAACATAACCAAGACTCCCTTCTACAAATCTCTAAGATGTATGATTTTCTAGCTTCTGCTTGATGACTTCCAGGGATGGGGAACTCCCTACCTTTTGAAGGATTGCATTGTACCTTTATTTAGGTATAAGTGCTGGAAAAATAAACTTAAATATTCCTACTGACAAATTTCATTCATTGCTCTCTGGGCTAAGCGGAGTAAGGCTAAAACCTTTTTCTTTGAGAAAGGATTTCTGATACTTAAGGACAGTCATGACCCCCATCATTCCCCTTTCCAAATCTTCTCTTCTTCAGGCGAAACATCTGCTAAATGTCAGAGTTCACCAATTCATAATAAGTTTTTCTTCTCTTGTTCTTGCTGAGTATTTTGTGTCAATAATTAGACAGCAAAGTTAATTAATTTCTGTTTTGCCACTGCAAAACAAGCATTAGCTTTTTGTTTTTTTATTTAAGAAAATGTCAGGACGTGGGCTCTTTGATGGCTCTGTGCCCTCATTGATGGGGGTCCTCCCTTCGTGGGATGGCTTCCCAGCCTTCCACACCTTTCCATTTGGTGCACGGATTGGGCCTGTCCATGTGTTCCACATGAAAGATCAGCCTGACATTTTGGAGACTGACCTTCCCTGGGGTCACTTAACATTCCATGGGTACCAGGGCTGCACTTGTATGTGTTTTTAAAGAAAATACCCTAAGAAGCAATACTTGGGGCATATAGAAATTGGTGGGAGGAGAAAGGGGACTGGGAAGGAGGAGACCTGAGTTCTCACCCTGGTTTTGTTAGAAATTCTCTGTGTGATCTTGGACAAGTCCCTTTACTTCTCTCCCTTTCTGCCTCTTGGAAATGGGTGTAATAATGCCTTCCTCAATGGGGATTGGGGAGGAAGGTGTTTTGGAATCTGTGATAAACTGGAAACAGGAGAGGTTCTGAACCTTACTTTTTCAGTGGGACAAGGCTCTGTTTTGAGAGGCTCTGCCTCTTACACTTCCTTTGTGATCTTAAGCAAGCCCTGTCTCCTTCTCTAAATGAGGAGAGAAGTGAGCTAGACCAGGGCTTCTTAAACTTTTTCCACTCAGGACCCCTTTTTGCCCAAGAAATTTTTATGTGACCCCTGGTATATAGTTATATAAAATAGGTCTGCAAATCAAACATTTACTGATAATAAATCATAGTTCCAGACCACCGCATTCAATTATGAGGCCCCGTATGGGACCACGAACCAGAGTGTGAGGCTGGGGGCTAGGCAATCTGTAAGCCCCCTCCCCCTATTCTAGAATTCTCCTTTCTAGCCCTCTCAATCTCTCCACCTAATGACAAGCACTGAACTGACAAGGAGACTTAATCCCCTGTTTTCTCTGTCCCTGAGGATAAATGAGGGATGGAATAAAAAAAACCTAACAATCCGGCTCTGCTCTCTAAATATGTGTGCTGAAGTCCCCAGCAGCCGAGTGCTGGGCCTCCCCCGCATTCCTGGGTGGAAGGCCGGGCTCTTTGACTAGCATGGACAAATATTGACTTCTCTTGTCCTTCTCACTCCATGTCTACTTAAATGGCATCAATCTCTCCCAGGGCTGCCACTCTCCCCACCAATCCCCATCCTGGGCCCCGAGGACGTGTCCAAAAATCCAAGGGAGGGAAGGCCCGCCCCCCAGGAAAAGGCAAGGACCCTCCTCGTCCAACCCTGCTGGGCAGACTCTGCTGCAGTCTCCATTTCTGTTCAGTCAGAATTCCCAGGTTCGTGGGTCAACTCTGTGACTAGGGACCATGGGTTCATCTTGCTTTGTATTCGCGGAGCTCAGCACTGTGTCTGGCACATAGTGAGCGCTTAAGAAATGCATCTTGGCTGGTAAAACCAACCGACTGACTCTGTGAACGTGGGCAAAGCCCCGTTTGTACCTTGTTTTCCTTAGCTACGAAATGGAAGTCAAGAGGATGGATCAGACCATCTCTGTCCATTCCAATTTGTATCTCTGGGCCTTGTGACTGCTTACAGTGATGCTGGGTGAGCAATGGTGACAACTAGAACTCTAGACCTTCAGCAGCTTCAATCAAGCAGAAAGACTCATCATTTTCTATGTGACTATCTTTATGTCTAGGGCATACATACTATATATACTATATAGGTATATACCATGTGCACCATGTATACATATTATATACCGTGTACCATATGTACAATAGAATTATATACCATGTACCACATATACTATATAACTATGTCACATGCTACTGATATACAATTAGATACCACGTTCCACACACATATATGATATACCATGTGCCATATATATGATAGAATTATATACCATGTACCACATATACTATATACTTTACCACGTACCACATATACTATGTAACTATGTCACGTACTACCGATATTATACAATTAGATACCACGTTCCACACACATATATGATATACCATGTGCCATATATATGATAGAATTATATACCATGTACCACATATACTATATACTTTACCATGTACCACATATACTATGTAACTATGTCACGTACTACCAATATTATACAATTAGATACCACGTTCCACACACATATATGATATACCATGTGCCATATATATGATAGAATTATATACCATGTACCACATATACTATATACTTTACCACATACCACATATACTATGTAACTATGTCACGTACTACCGATATTATACAATTAGATACCACGTTCCACACACATATATGATATACCATGTGCCATATATATGATAGAATTATATACCATGTACCACATATACTATATACTTTACCATGTACCACATATACTATGTAACTATGTCATGTACTACCGATATTATACAATTAGATACCACGTTCCACACACATATGATATACCATGTGCCATATATATGATAGAATTATATACTATGTACCACATATACTATAAAACTATATCACATACTACTGATATTATACAATTAGATACCATGTTCCACACACATATGATATACCATGTGCCATATATATGATAGAATTATATACTATGTACCACATATACTATATAACTATGTCACATACTATTGATATTATACAATTAGATACCATGTTCCACACACATATATGATGTACCACATCTGCTATATAGACATATACAATGTATCATATATGCTATATAATTATGTACCATGTGTCACATATACTATACAATTATATGTCATGTGCCACATATGGTATACAGGTATAAATGATATACCACATGTACTACGTAGATATACACCATGTATCATATATATTATACAATTATATACCATGTACCATATCTAGAGAGACAAAGAGACAGAGAGGGATAAAGAGAGAGAGACAGAGAGAGAGAGAGAGAGAGAGAGAGAGAGAGAGAAAGAGACAGAGAGACACAGAGAAAGAGAAGAAAGAGAAAGAGAGACAGAGGGAGATAGATATAAAAGAAAGACACACACACACACACACACACACACAGAAAAAGGGAGGGAGGGAGGAAAGTAGGAAGAGAGACAGAGACAGAGAGAGACAAACAGACAGAGTGTATTCTCTTCTGGAACCTATCCCACAAATGAGCATCTTGCCTGTGATGGAAGATTTCCAGTGAAGTCTCCAATATGGCCGGAGTACAATTCTGTAGGAAGGGAAAAACTGTTAACTTACATGAGGGAGGTAGATTGGAGATGAATTGTGGAAGTCTTTGTGAGGGAGGGGGGGTAATATTTATTTATTTTTTAATTACCTAAAGCTTTTTGGGGGGAATGTTTCTGAACTAGATAATGGTGAATAATATATAACTCATTTTTCATATTTTGAAAAACATGTAAATCTCACTAAGTAAAGAGCTTTTGAAGTCAAATGGCTTATTGTAGAAGTCTTTAAACATTTTTTTTTCATTCTGCTTGAGCACTAAAGGTTTTTCATCAAAATACTGTCTAATTTTTTTTTTAAATTTCAAAATGACAACATGAATTTAAAGTCCATGTATCAGACATCCAACATAGCCTTGGAATCTTGTGTTTTGGGGGTTCCAAGTAGAACCCCCAATCCCAACTGGGGGTGAAATAGTGCTTAAGCCTCTACCCTTATGGCTCCTCCAAGCCCCTCTACTTAAGGAGGGTCTTCAGGCCAAGCACTTCTCACTCCTCTCCAACCTCCCCATCTTAGGATCTAATTCCTTGAAGAGTAGAAAATACCTCAAAAGGGAGGGAACCCTGGAGTCAAGAAGGATCCAGGTGGAAGACAGGTTCATCTCCTTGGGTGCAGAGGGCAGAATAAGAAGTGATGAGGAGGAGAGGCAAAGAGGAAGATTGAAGTTTGACGTTCGGTCTGTGCTGTCTGACAGTAGAATGATGTTTCCAAGGGAGTAGGCTCCCCCTCCTTGGAAGTCTTCAAGCACAAGCTGGACGCTCCTTGTCCGGGAGGTCATGGGAGGGATGCTCTCTCAGGCCTGGATTGTACTGGATGGTCTCTGAGGCTCTGTCTAGCTCATGCTAGCACTGACTTTCCAGTTCTAGGATCCCATGGCAAGGGAGCCTGGCTGGGGCCCATTCTGGATGAAGGAAGGGCCTGTAAGTTAGCAGAGGATTGGGAGGCTCTGCTGAAGCAGGGACTGGAGAGGCAAGCGTTAACTCTGAAATGGGAGCAGGTCGAAGGCGGGGAGGCATTGGGAAAACAGTTGTTTCTGGTCCACAGAAGTCTTGTTCCTTTCAGCTCAGAGCCTGTCATTCTGCGGTGGGTAATCAAGTCTGAGGACTTTGAAGGAGGGATGCGACTGATTAGCAGGGGATGAGTCTGCAGGCTTGGCTGGGCCCGGAGCCTGAGCAATGACTTCAGGGAAGGAGATGGGGAGGGGGAGTCGGGGAGCCCTAATTCACTCCAGCCCCTGTATTCTACTGAGGGTGTTTGTAGGAGAGTTGGGAGTCGACCAGGCCCGAGGCCTGTCAGAAAGTGAAAAGGGGAGGAGTGACCTGCGTTCGAATCCTCCTTCTGGCACAGGATAGCTGTGTGACTTGGGAAATCGCACCTCTGTGACTCAGTTTCTTCAAGTGTACAGCAGTGGTACTGAACAGCAGGCTGTTGAGTTCAGGGTCCTTTATATTTCTTGAGACATAGACCCTCTTGATATCAGTGGTGACCTGCAAACTCTAGGCTAGCCGGCTTGAATTTAATTCTGGTGATTGATCCAGAAACCTTGGTGGGATTGGGCCAGAGGTGCCCTCACAAGGCTTCCAGGAAGATGATAAGATTAATTAGCTCAAGCTGGGGTATGGCCCATGTTTCCCTTTTCCTTTTCTAGGAGAAAAAGAGAAAGAAAAAGAGAAAAGATGCGATGCCACGGACTTAAGAGCAGACCTAAATCTAACTTACTTCCAGGAGGGACCAAGGACAGTCTTGGGACAGAGGAGCATTGCAGTCACATGTGGCCTCCCAGAGGTCATCGTGAGAGGTACTGACTGTGGCCACAATGAGCCTCCACCTTCTGCCTCCAGAAAGGAGCCACCCCTGAAACCTGGGTTTCTCCAGACTGTTGGGGATGGGGGAAATAGCTCTGAAAGTCCTAAACCAGAGTCCATAAAGTCCTTAGGAGAAAAGTGAGAGCCCACCAGAGTATTTTTATTTGAGAGTGAGAAGAGAGAAGAAGTCTATTGATTATTTATGTTGTATTCTGGATCCTTTTTATACTTTCTAGATTTTCTATGAAGTAAAATAAAGGTCATCTTGTCTCTAATGTATCTTGTTAACCCTGATTGCTTGCATGGGATTTGAAAACCTTAGTCTCACCTGTGGGGACTTGGAGAACTACATTTTAAACTATATCCTGAAATTCCCAGGAGGAAACCGGATGGGATGAAATAGCCAATATGGGAGGATTTGGGGAGGGCATGCCCTGGATTAGAACTGACATTTAATATATTTAAATCCTGAATTTTTGGTTGTGAGTCACAGATTATACTTGATTAGAGATGGCTTGGGAGCATTTGGGCAGGAAAGAGGTGATCACAGAGAGCCAGTATGGGTTCTTTGGGAACAGGCGTGCTCCTAACGTCATTTCCTTTTCTGATGGTAGTTTAGGGAAATGTTGAAGGCTGCAAGTCAGAAAAAACTGTCATCATAATCTCAGGTATTCCCTATGTGGGAGAGAGAGACACACAGAGAGAGACAGAAAGAGACAGAGATAGAAAGATATAGAGACAAAAAGAGACAGAGAAAAAAAGAGAGACAGAAAGAGAGAGACAGAAACAGAGAAAGAGGAAAGGAGAGAGTGAGGAAGAGAGAGACACACAAAGAGAGATTCAGAGAGAGAGAACATGTAGGCAGGTAGATTTGGAACAGGTGGACCCAGAAACAGGATTGAGCTAAAAAAATGGCCATTAGTGTTAAGGTGGTAAACACTAATTAAGCATCTACTATATTCCAGATAGTTTGCCAAGTTTGGGCAATATGAAGAAAAGCAAAAAGACAAAAATAAATAAACAAAAAGCAGAGAAAAGTTTCTCTTCATAGCATCACCTTGGAGGTAGGTCTTTAGACAAGTTCCCCAGGACTCTGCTTTGGCCCCTCTCTGTTCATGTTTTTTTTTTTTAATCAAGGCACGCTTATTAAATTTAAATGGAACATAAAACCTGGTGAGAGATTTAATATGTTGGATGACAGTCAGTATCCAAAAAAGCCCAAACTCAGACAAGAGGCCAAATCTAATAAAGTGAAATTTAACAAGGATAAATACATCTTAAACTCTCACAATCAGAACTACCCAAGAGTATAATGAGCTGCTTCCTCATTGGAGGTCTCCCAGAAGGGGCTGGGTGGCCCTGGCTGAGGAGGTTAGCGTCAGGTGGGCTGCCTGCTTCTCTCTGACTCTCAGATTCTAAGCTCCGAGAAAAGGCAGGAGGTTCCAGCAGAGCAGACTCTCAGGTTTGGGCTAGATCTTTGGGGCCACACAGCCCAGGCTGGGCTTGAACAGCGAGGTCCTTTTATCCCCATTAAACCTGACAAGTGGTTGAGAGTCTGCCTCAAGCTCTCTGGGTTGGAGGGGGCACCCGATGACTTTTGGAGCATTTATCTTCGGCAGAAGGTGCCCCCTCTGCATGGCAAGAGGGACTTTCCTCCTTACTAATTTTGAGAACCCATGCAGTTCCAAGTCCAGTTCTAACCAGGGGTTTGCACACAGGTAAGCACATCGAAAATGGACGTGACGTTTTAGGAACTGATTTCAAAAGGGACAGAGAATCAAAGATTGGGGGCAAGGGTCAGGAAAAGCCTCACATAGGCGATGGCTCCCAAACTGTGCTTGGAAGGAAGCCAGGGATTCTAAAGGTGGAGGAAAAGGGGTGTCACCTTCGGGAAATGGGGGACCGATGGAATATTGGATAACCAATTTGACTGTTTTCTAAACAGTCTTGGGATCTTTTTGCGGCAGGGACCCCTTCCTCCCTTGCCACTTAGCTTACTTATAGAAGGAGGATGTGAGTCTGGATGCCAGCCTGGCATTTGTTATTTGATAGATCGCAGAATTAGACAAGGGCATTTAGTCTGTGGCAACGAGTGCAGGTCAGAGCTCCGTCTCTGGCACCGAGGGCAGAGACCGGGAAAACTTTATTCCCAGGGGCTCAGACTGGCTTCACCTCTGAATCCCAATCTGGGCGTAGAGCTAGGAAAAACGGGGAGAAGTTCTAAGGGACAAATTTAGGACTCATTCCCTGAGAAGGCTTGGGTCTCTAGGAAGACGGTTGGTTCTTCCTCGATGGGAGTCTTAAAACAAAGGTTTGGACATCACTAGTAAGGAGCGAGTCTTTGTCTTCAGAAATGGTTGGTCTCTAAGGTCCCTTCCAATTCAGAGACTCTTATTATCCACAATTTACAGATGAGGAAATGGAAGCACAGAGAATCCAGGGTCACTCGGCAAGTGGCGGAGGTGGGATTGCTTTCTCTCTTCCTCCAGTGTCCATTAGGGCTGGAGCAAAATACTTCTTCCTGACACACTCCAAACTTGATCTTTGTGTCAGAATTCCTCTGGCTTCGGCTCTGCTTCTGGGCTTTGGGCCAGCTGGGTATCAAAGGCCCTTGTAGGATCAATTTATCAGCTCAAAAAGGGCTCAGCTCGGGGAACCCTTCCACTGCCGGCTGGTGACGTAATTCCCAGCAAGCTGGAGCTTAGTCTGCGTGGTTTGGCAAAGGCTAAAAGAGAGAAGATGACAGACCTCGATTCCAGCCTAGCAGTGCATCTCCGCTGTGGCCTGAAACCCCATGGTTGTCTTTTTTCAATTAGTTACTTAATGGTCTCTCTGCCTTCACTTTCTTTCTCTTTTTTCTTTTTGTGGATGGACACTACTTCAAACTTCTCTCTCCCTTCTCATCAATAGAGGAACTTAATGTGGGATGAAATAGAATTTGTATTCATTTGTTTCCCAAACAAATGGGATCGTTTGTGCCTTAGAACTCATCTGTTGCTTCTGTTTATAAAATCAAGTTCACCAAGAGTCTTTTTGAAAAGCACAAAATTGGACAAGGGTTTCAGGAAAAATTCTGCCCTCACTCCGCCATCTTGATTCTGCCCTCTGAAGAAGTTTTCAGAGGTCCAAAGTGTGTTCACTATGGAGATATCAGGAGACATCCTATATACCTTCTGAGCCTTTAAATCTTCCCATATGCTCCATGATAAGAAACTGAGGCTCAGGGAATAAGAAGATGATATTCTAAAGTTCAAAGGGACCTTGAGGCTCACAGATTTTGAGTTGGAAAGATCCTTATCCAGGCCTCCAATTTTGGAGAGGAGGAAACTAAGGCTCAGAGAGGTTAAGTAACTTGCCCAGGTTTTCCTGACCATGCAGCCAGTCCTTTGCACGTCTCACTGACCTGATTGTCTGAACTTCCTAGAATTTGTTCCTAGTTCCTAGAACTTGGCCTTCTGCCTCTGAAGCGGGAGTCTCCTCTCTCCCATAGACTGGGAGCTGACTGAAGGCAGGGTTTGAGTCTCCTTCCCTTTCCTAGTTCATCCCTTCTATATTTTGTTTGTTCGTGGTTGCTGACAAATCATCTCCTTTATGAGACCGCGAGCTCCACGACTGGTTTTTGTCCTACTTTGTATCCTCATCATTTAGCACAACGCCCAGTTCTGTGTAACAGTTACACAGAAGGTGCTTACTAAATACTGGTTGGCTTGACTTGGCTTGTCTCAGGCATAAGGAAGGTAAGTTGAGGATTGGGTGTCCCCAGGCTCCTAGATGGAGGATGTGATTGATGTGGGGAGGATGGCCAAGTGGACAGTGAGGGCAAATGGGGAAATGGATTCTCCTCATTGGGAAGAAGTTATACTTAAAGGGGACCTTGTCTCTTCCAATTGGTAGCTAAGCCAAGTCCATCCTGTACAGTCTCTCCTACCCTGAAACCATCACGAAAGAACAGTTGATTGGCTGATCAATGGACATCAATGGGCCAATCAATGAACATCAATGGAGCATCTTCTCTGGGTTAATCCTTTGTGCAAAGCCCTGAGAGTCTTCAATGCTGCCTGTCTGAGCTATGTAATGGCCTCTTGACAGACGTCCCCACGTTTCCATCTTTGCTCCCCTTTAGTCTAGCTTTCACATAAGGTCCGAACAATGTCCCTTAGGTACAGCTTTGGCCAGATCACTCCTTCCATGACTCCCACCACTTCTTATTCGAGTCCTCTCCTATCTGAAATCCCACTTTTCTTTCCACTTCTCTCTCACCTGATGCTCCCCCATAGACTCTCTACTTTAGCCATGTGTGATGACTTTCCCCTCCCACCTTCCCCTCATCCTCTTTCCACTCTACCTTTGTTCCCCGCCATGCCTTGAACTCCCTCTTTATCTGTGAACTTCAAGAAGCCTTGTATTCCCTTGCTCAATAGCACCCTTCCCCTCTGCTTGAGCCTTTCTCATTCCTGTCAGGGATGGTTCCGATCTGCAGCTGTCTGTGGCGACGCTGTTCCAGACCGGGCGCTCCACCAGGGCAGGACCCGTGTCCGGCCTCGGCTGGGCTCTCTCTCTGTGCGGACGGTGGGACGCTGGGCATAGTCGGTGTCCTGGGGTGATGGGGAGGGCTCTGCCCTTCTCTGCTCTGGTGCCCGCCACCCTCGCTTCCCTGGTTCCATCCCAAGAAGGGTTAATCAGATTGCAGAGCAGCCTCTCCTTGCAATGATTAGCAGTCACCCGATCCTCTCAACAAAGCTCTAGCTGCATTAGGAGGAAGAGAGAAAACAAACTCCCGGACCCCAGACTGAGCCGTGCCTGGAAAACTGACAGCTCAGTGCCAGGGAGAGACAGTTCCATCAGCAGCACGTCTTCCCCTCCGGAACCTGGGATGCTCACTCGGAGCCCTAATTCATTGCACATGGGCCTGGTCGGGCCTGGCTCCACCATGAGCAATGATGTGTGAGGGAGAGAGAGCACAGGCAGCCCTGGAGGACGTGTGGCTGGACCACGGGAGGCCGCGGACCATAGGAGACCATGGACCTAAAGTGTCAGTCTTGCTTTTTCTTGGATAGCTCCACCCATCCAAGCAGTAGCAGGCCCTTAACTGGGGACGTCTATGCACTCTCACTTCAAAGCTAAAGAGGATCTTTGGTGACAGGATACATGTTTGGATTCCAAGAAGCTTTCTCTCATCCCTCACCCCAGGAGTCACTAGGCTACATAGGGAGCCAGGAAACCCAGATCTTGGGTAAATCACATAAATTTTGTGCCTCAGTTTCTCCATCTGTCGAAAGAAAGAATTGCACCCAATAACTTCTAAGATTTCTTCCACAATTCTATAAGCTGATGATTTTTTAAAAAAACAATCTTTGATCCAAATAGTCTAAGATTCTATGATATTTCCAAGACTCTGTGATGCTCATAATTAAGATTTCTCTCTTGTTTGCTAGTTTGCTCTTGCCCCATGCCACCCCTGTGACACAGGCTCTCAGAAGCTCTCCCT
Source organism: Antechinus flavipes (assembly GCF_016432865.1). Taxonomy (NCBI): domain Eukaryota; kingdom Metazoa; phylum Chordata; class Mammalia; order Dasyuromorphia; family Dasyuridae; genus Antechinus; species Antechinus flavipes. The sequence goes on along the minus strand of NC_067401.1, from coordinate 477,776,784 downwards.
CATCTCTTATCCCAGGAGTCACTAAGCTGCCTGGAGAGTCAGGAAACCTGAATTAATCTATAATCTTGGATAAAGTACTTACATTTTCTGTGCCTCAGTTTCCTCATCTATAGAAAGAGAGAATTAGACTCAATGACTTCTAAGATTCTTCCACAATTCTATGAACTGATGATTAAAAAAAACAATCTATGATCCAAAGAGTCTGAGTCTAAGGTTCTATGATTCTATTTCCAAGACCAGATGGTGCTAATAATCAAGATTTCTCTATGGCTCTCAAGTCTGCCAATCTGCTCACGCCCCACGCTCCCCCTACTACAGTTATCATTTCATTTGGCT